>NC_143252.1:20434090-20737121 GCF_984573655.1 Nuphar pumila | reverse complement strand
TTTCTAGAAATAAATTTTGTAATGCATAAATAAAATCAACAACTTTGGATCAACACATGTTCTTGGCCCAAATGGCCTGCAGTGATTGACATCTCACTACAAAAGCATCTCAAAATGATTAAAATGCATCTTTTTGCAAAATTTTAGTGAACATGCAATACATACCTTGTTTCATAACATGTCCATAATGCACAATTAGTTACACAAAATAAATGCACATGAAGCCAATATATACGTATGCGAATAGATGCTTGCAGAACACATATCATGATTAATTCCATGCATAAATAACTAAACATGTATATGATCACCTTTATGCAAACACCAAATAAATTTCAGATTCATGTGTAGGATATACATAACTGCAAGTTGATCAAATAAAATCATGTTTATGTATCATTTAAAAAAAAATGCATACATCAATATTAAATGTGTACATGATCAAATTCATGTACTAAATCAACTATGCAGAAATTTCTTATCGAGCCAACAACTGGGGCTGATTTATGTACATGATCAAAATCATGTATATGGGTCGGTCAAACCCAATATTATGTTCATAACAGCCTGAACCTGGTGCTGGCTGATCCATGTACATGATCAAGAGCAATAGCATGGGTCGGCCAGATTATAAAGCATGTATATATTGGCTGGCTGCATATATACATCAATAAAACTTAACCAATAATAATATGCAGATGCATGAGCAAGTAATTCAAACCGTTGCATTCTAATGCATGAGCATGTAATTCAAAAACATGGTATTCTGATGCACGAACATAACCAACCAAGTCTGAATCATGACAAAAAATATTCAGCTGATATGCATGTATCGGGACAGATTTGAATCAAATATTGAAAGAACACATACTCGGTAGATCTAGACCAGATATGCCTGAGTACCCACTCGGCAAATATGATCTGACCAGATTTGTGCGTTTATGCACACAACAGAATCTGGTCTGATTTGTCAACATATACAAGTCCGCATATCTGCCCCAGGTCTGTCTTCATGCATGAGCCAACAAATCTGATCCATAACTTCATTCAAGAATATGATAAAAAAAATATTATCTAAACCAGATCTGTCATGTTTGAGAAACTGGCAGATCTACCAACACATGAGAATCAACGGATCTGACCAGAACAGCATGTGACTGTTCGGTAGATCTGATCCGAAACAGTACATGCTTACTGTTCGGCAGGTCTGAACCAAAATAGCATATGCATGCTGTTTGGCAGATCTGATCCAAAACAGCATGCCGACAAAATAAAAAAAATAGACATTGAGGTACACGAATCAACAAATTCTGAAATAAGAAAATATTTTCAGAAGCACGAAACAAACAAATCTAGCACATGATCAACTGGATGCATGTGAGCTCGATCAACCACAATCAGATTTTTTTTCTTTTGAACATAAATATACTCGTCAAATCTGATTCGAACAGGCAAATTTCATAGTATGCATGTAGGTCCAGCTTTAAGAAATCAACCATCCTGAATATATATATATATATATATATATATATATATATATTCAGCTAGGAACGGCTACATGCAGAAAATCGACAGCTTGTTTACATCTATTTATATCTTTCTTTGAACATGAGTGATAAAAACCAGCCTATGCCAAAATCGACAGGGCTAAAATTTTATATATATATATATATTATATATATATATATATATATTCCACATAAAAAGATTAGATGCAGAAATCGACATGTATGTAAATCCAAGAATAACTTGATGTTGAACACATGTTTAATCATGAAAATAATTGGCATGGTTACATCAACCAAGAATATCTCAAATCGCGAATCGAGACAGTTTTAAACTTGTTTTTGAAATCAAATTTTATTTTTTCATCTAAAATTTTACATGAACCTGATTTAAAACCCTTTCTTCTCGTACAAATCTAGAGAGGAACCTGTTCCTTAGTTTGGAAGTGGAAAAAACTGAAAAATCGTCGGATGATCAGTGAGGGAGATGGATTTCCTCCTCTCCTTCCTCTTCTTCTTCTTCTTCCTTCCTTTCCTTTTTTCTTCTTTC
The DNA here is from genome assembly GCF_984573655.1 of Nuphar pumila. Classification (NCBI taxonomy): domain Eukaryota; kingdom Viridiplantae; phylum Streptophyta; class Magnoliopsida; order Nymphaeales; family Nymphaeaceae; genus Nuphar; species Nuphar pumila. The sequence goes on along the minus strand of NC_143252.1, from coordinate 20,735,066 downwards.
TTTCTTTTCTCAACTCTCTTTCTAACTCTATCCCTCTCTCTCTAGAATCACGATTCTAGAGAGAGGGGGAATCCAGCCCCTTATATCTCTTATTTTTTTTCTATCTTTATTTTTTTATTTATCTTCTAACTAACTCCTTATCTAGAGGGGACATCCCCTCTAGATAACTCTCTAATAGAGAGTAGAGTTCTACCTCTCTAAATATTTTTTTATGGGCCACGCCCAGACCCAACTGACGCCACCTATTTGTAAAGTAAGTCAAAATTTCATAGTTTTCGAATTCAAAAACCATGGGAAAACACATCGTTTCTATGTAATTTAGGAAGAAACCTGTCTTACGAACCCCTCTCTCTTTCTTTCTCTCATCGTTTCGCTAGGTCTTAACCCCACAAAAAGGAGTTGGCAGGCCTCTTTCCTCTGTAAAAGGGTCTCTCTCTCTCTCATTACTAAGGGGAAAGAAGTCTGTCCAATTGGTATAAGGACTCTCCATCTTGCTGTTACCACAACCAACACCTGCTCAGCTCCATTTTAGAGTTCTCTCCTTTTTCACAATTTTGATGTATGTTAAATTACATGGTGCCACATACACGGATCGACCTGCGTTTTTCTGAAACAGTTATTTTATTCTTTACTTAATTACTTCTCTCTCTCTCTCTATATATATATATATTAAAATATATTACAATAATTCAAGATATGTATGCAGGAGAAGTCTACCACACTTAGGTCCATTTCTATCCAAAAGTAGATTCAGTTAACCTTAATCAAGTCTACCACACTTAGGTCCATTTCTATCCAAAAGTAGATTAAGTTAACCTTAATCAAGTCCATTTTTATCTATATTATATATATAAATACATAAATGCACACACATATGCGTAGTGTTAACTTAAAACTGTTAATATATATATATATATATATATATATATATATATATATATATATATATATACACCCTCTCCGCACCCCCCACCCAAGTTTTTTAAAGTGCCGCACCCGCACCTATGTGACATAGCTATTCAACAATGCTATAAGTTTTGGTATTTAAGGTCTATGTTACAACAAAATGGGGGATTTGAAGAAGATATCACTAATAAGATTAATGCCACTTGGCTTAAGTGGAGACAAGCTAGTGATATGCTATGTGACTAAAAAGAGTACCTCTACTATTGAAATGACGTTTCTATAAGATTGCTATAAGACCAACACAAAGTGCATGTTGTAGAGATGCGTATCTTAAGATGGATATCCGGGGTTACAAGAAAAGATAAACTTATAAAAGAATACATTAGAATGCACCTAGGAGTCAGACCAAAAAAAGATAAAATAAGCGAATGCCGTTTAATATGGTTTGGACATGTTGCAACAAGATCTGTCGCAACGATTGTAAAGTGACTGAAGTTTTAGCTCTAGATTAGACAAGAATGGAGAAACAAGACTCGTAAAGCTTACCCTATGTAGTTGGGATAAGGCTTTTTGATATATATATATATATATATATATATATATATATATATATATATATATATATATATATAAAGAGAGAGAGAGAGAGAGAGAGAGAGAGAGAGAGAGAGAGAGAGAGAGAGAGAGAGAGAGAGAGAGAGAGAGAGAGTTATGTAGCTTTCAAACCATTCCTCCACCCTAATCCTCAACTAATGGTATCCAGAACGAAGGTCGATTTTTGAGAACACTTTTGCCTTCCTCAGCTGATCGAACAAATTATCAATTCTAGGCAATGAGTACTTGTTCTTCACCGTTACTTGGTTCAACATGCGGTAATCAATACAAAACCTCATGGAACCATCCTTCTTCTTGACAAAGAGGATTGCTGCACCCCAAGGAGATACACTCGGCCTAATAAAACCCTTGTCAAGAAGCTCCTGCAGTTGTTTCTTCAACTCCAATAGCTTTGCAGGTGCCATGCGATACGGTACTCGAGAAACAAGTACCCTACCAGGCACTAACTCGATCGAGAACTCAATCTCTCTATGCGGTGGCAATCCTGGCAAATCCTCCGGGAAGACATCTGGATACTCCTGAACAACATCTAACTGCTCCAAGGATGTCGCCTGACTGTCCTGCGCAGACACGCTGACCAAGATTACCATATAACCCTGCTTATGGTACTTGGAGATCTTCTATGTAGAGACTGTCTTCACCTCGCTAGCTGGTCTAGTCGAATGAAATACCAACGCAGACAAATCGGGACGCTCCAAAAGGACTTTCTTCCCTCGACATTGGTGGGTAGCATTATGTTTGGATAACCAGTCCATACCCAGAATGACATCATAGAAAGTCATATCTAGTACTACCAAGTCGGTAGACAACTCATGCCCCTCGATAACAATGCAAACGACAGGAAAATATTTTCCGCAAGAAGAGGATGCACTCATACGTGACATCACGTCGAAAGCCTTCTCAAGGTGAGACAAAACTAAATCAAGTAAACTCGCAAACGACGAGGATGCACTCATATGTGACATTACGTTGAGAGCCTTCTCAAGGCGAGACAAAACTAAATCAAGTAAACTTGCAAACGACGTGGATATAAAACTGTGAGTAACACCAGAATCAAACATAACACGCGCATAATGATCTGCAACTAAGGAGATACCTTCGATCAAATCAGTCTGATCACCCTGTGTGGCGGCTATAGTAGCATAAACTCACCTGTTCGTCCTCCGCTATCCCTGCCGCTGCGGTCTTCCCTACGCCATCAGCTTGTTCGAACAATGAGTAGCAATGTGCCCGGGCTGCTTGCACTAATAGCATACTCCCTTGAATAATGGATAAGAGCTCTGAGGATGACTCTTGTTGCACCGCCGACACACAAATGAGGCATTCTCAGACTGCTGTTGCCTCTGCTAGGGTCGACCCTGTTGGGCTCCCTGCTGAGTCCGCTGTCTCTTACCCCCTGCATCTTGCCGCCCGCAGGTGGGTTCTTTCTCGCTCCGCCCGTAGAACCACCTCTGTTGCTGCCTCTCCACTGCGGCCTATCTCTAGATCTCTCCCACTCGTTCAAGACCGTCGCAGACTCTATCGCGTTGTTCAGGGTGGTAGGTCAACTCATCATCACACGGATTCTAAGTCCGTCCTTCAGCCCGCGAACGTATTTGGTTGCCTTCGCCTTATCATCAGCGAATAGGTTCGGGTAATACCGCTCCATACTCTTGAATTTGGTGGTATAGTCCACCAAAATCATACCTCCCTGAACCAGCTCAAGGAATCGCTGCTGCATCCTTTTTCGTGCGTAGGAGGGAAAGTACGTATCCAAGAACTCTTCCCTGAAAACCTTCCAGGGAATAACGTCCACTCCATGGTACTTCACCCTTCACAGGGTGTCCCATCACTTATTGACATTGCCCTTCAGATGGTACGTGCCAAAAGCGGTCTTCCTATCCTCGGGGATAAGTACAACATTAAATGCTCGCTTGGTCTCTTCGGCCCAGCTCTTAGCTGCCTCTGGGTCGGCCTTCCCTGCAAAAGTTAGTGGATCCAACTTTAGAAACCTCTCGCATGTGACTACGCTGAGGTTCGGAGCAACCTCGGCGGTTGCATGTATATACAAATCTCATCTCTCAAGTATACATAATTTCACTCAGTTTTGCATGCATGTAAAGACTCACGTTTCAAGTGTGCATTTATATGCTTATTCACAAATCAAGAATATACACATGTTCAGATTTGCATAGATTCATAAACCAATAAACCATGCTTATCCAAATATTTTGTTAGTTATGCATGTACAAACAAATTCATTCTCATGAATACATGCATATACTTATTTTTATATCCCGTTTTCAAGATTTTAAATGCACTAAATTTGGGCCAGATTTGCGCATGTTACAAACATAGCAAATCTGTCCTGATTTAGGGATCCATGAATACAAGCATTGGTATATGTATTTTTTCCCAAAATAAACCCTGGGAAAGAGAAACATTAATCTTAATCTAAACATACTAGAGTAAACATCCAGATTTACTCTTTTCCTATGGATTTTCACTAACATCTTTCATGAAAATCCAATCCGTGCTCTTTTTCTCATTCGAAACAAGAGAAAGACCCATACCTTAACCATAGATAAAAAAGAAACTAGAAATTGATGGTTGAAACATCGGATGGCTGGAGAAAAAACCCTCTTCTTCTTCCTTTTTTTTCTCTTTTTCTCTCTCCTCTCTTTTCCTTATCTCTCTCTCTCTTTTTGATAATTTTATAGGAGGGTAGGGGGGTAATGCCCCCCATCGCTCCGGTTCTTCTAGAGAGGGCTCAAGAGAGTTCCCTCCCATTTGGGAGTCTTCCTCTCCCTTGCCTAATTTTTCAAAACTCCTTTCTTTGTAGACTTTTCAAAGTTTCTATTTTTTAAAAGTCTTTCTCAAACCTTCTTAAGCTTTCTAAAGACCATTAAGGATCATACTAAAGAGTCCTAATTAGTTTCTAAAAATTGAAATTCGGAATTAATTAAAATTAATTAATTATTATTTATTAATAATTAAATATCTAGAAACTTTCATAGGGTACCTTATCTCTCTGGGAGTCTTTTTTAACTCTAAATAACTTCAATTTAAATATAAAAAGTGAATTTAAATCTGGATTTTTTGTTAGGTATGGTTTTGGATCTGGATATGGATCCAAGATCCAAATCCATATCCAAAATCCAATTGAGTCTTGGGCTGGATCAATTTCAGATTAATATGGGTCTTGGATAGAGTCCAGATCCATATTAATTTGTATTAAAGACATTGGATCCAGTCCAATTTAAATCCGGTCCGGGCCCATCAAGGAGGTCCTTTTTGTGAAAAAACGATTTTCGGGCCAACCGTAGCATGAATTCGGAAAAGTAAAATATTATTACGCTCATAATTTTGAGACGCATCCAACGATATATAACTCAAATTTCGCTTTTGAATTTCGCCTAAAAATAACCCAAATTTCGCTTGAATTTAAAGGTTGAAAATAAACTTTTTCTCACATTTTAAGTGGCTCCTTTAGGCCTTGTCAATGAGACCTGGGACAAGCCCAGGCTCAAAAGCATCGGCCTAAAATCGAGAATCTACCGATTTTTTTTCTTATATACTTAGCCAAATTTTTGAAAAGTCTCAAAATGACTAAGTGTGAAAATATGCGATATTACAGATGGCCTGACTGCTTTGCCTTGATATCTTTCTTTAGAAACCTGGTCAAGAGATTCAATAATGAATAATAAGTTTCCGTTTGGTATATTTTGGTGAAAAGGTCCTCTATCAAGTGCTAAAGGATTATCTATTGGTTGTCAATTTTGCAGATTTTCATAGTGGAGATGCTGCTAACTTGTTAAAGAAAGCAACAGAAAATATTAAGATCAGACACTATGCCAAGGCACTCGAAGAGCTTAATGCTGCAATAGAGTCTGATCCAACTTTGTCAGAGGCATATATAAATCGTGCCTTTGCCTATCGACAATTATGCAGGTAGGCACTGTACCATTTGTTTAACCATCATATTCAAGTGTCTATAGTTAGAAAGCAGGAAGTATTTAATAATTTATTTTTAATAGCATTCGGTCCATAATTTGGTACCACAGAATGTGTGTAATAGCTGATTTAATAAATTATGGGCCTCACACCTCTGTGCATTATTTCCCATCCATCTAAAAAACATTTTTAGAAATTAATGCAAGCGGTGCAATGAAATTTGTTAAATGCAGTACTTTTTGCGTGGATGATGGGCCTATTTATGTCTCCTTTATATGCTCATGCTACCTGCACCATCATTTGTCACTGCCAGATATCAACCCTTATGCATTTAATTATCATTTATGCATCCTGATGCATGCATCTATGTGTCATTCAATGCAGACATCCATGATCGGTTCCCTATCTTCAGCTCATATTTGATTTTTAGTGTTTGAACTCTCATTTGATCTATCCCAACACATTCCGATACAAGTTGGCTTGGTGACCTTTCAGTAATTCAGAAAGAGGGAACTCATTTTCCTGTTGATGCAGCTAAGTTTTGAGGCAAGATTAGAAGTATAATGTTGTGGGAATACTGTGTGGATATCCAAACCATATATCTTTGCTTTTCACAACATTTGGATTAAATATGGGTTTACATGTCTCAGCTTTAGGCGTGATACATTTCAAAAGGTTTGAGTTTCCATATGTTCTCTATGTTGTCCTCATTTGAGAACCGAACAATGGATAGCCCATTCAAAAACTGAACCCTAGCATGTCTGGTTGAATTCCATATTTTTGTCATGAGCTTACCGCTTGCCTCTCTAGACCAAACCTCTGAAGCAAAAGGAACTTAATGCTTTAGGATTGTTTTAATGCTCTATGCACTTATGTCAATAGGCAAGTGTCATCATCCCATCAATCAGTAAGGGTGACGTAACATTCTACCTTCTGAACATCATCTGTGACTGCCTGCACTTTCTAAGGCATGTTTCTTGTCCTGAGTAGCTGTTTCATTTTTGTATTTCTTTTAATGTGATTTGTTTGACTGTTTAGTTCAAAATGCAGTTCTGTCCTGCCTCAGTAGGAGCCTCTGTTCTTCTTTCTTGCCATATAAGAATCCCTTTGTCACATTGATGCAACTATATGATGCATGATATGGTTTCTTTTTATAGTTTCACATTAAGGACATTGGGGATATGGTATGGGAGTAAAACAGAAAATCTATGTTAGACATATAATCCCATACTTCTGGAAAACCAATTCTGCTTCTGATAAATTACAATGAAGATCATTCGAGCAGTCATGATCCACAGTAGCAGGTATTGCAGAGAAAGAAGCCAGATCTTTTCCAAAAGACCTTTGATATTGGTTGTATCGACCATTAAAATGTTCAAAGAAGACCTCTGAAAACACTATTTCAAGAGGATGTGCCATCATTAATTTAATGGCTTGTGGAAAATTACTGCTAATAATTGTTCATTTGCACAGTTTAGATGTTCTCCTTTGGTTCCTTTTCTTTTTTTATAAGAAAAACTTGCTTGAACAAGCTCATTTTTTATTAGATGCAGTGTTATTTGAATTTTCTTCTTTCAGACTTTCCTTAGAAATATCTTGTGAAATATCTCTGCGAGGGTATTTCTTGGAGAGATTTTCAAAAGCTGATAAATCTCGGGAATATCTTGGTAGTTTAAAAAATTGACAAAAATATAAATAACAGCAAAAAGCTAAGAAAATAATAAGTTTTGCATTATTTTTCTTCCAAAAATATAAAGAAACATGTTTTAAAATCTAAAAGAAACAAAAAAACAGGAAATACAATCTTAAAAAAAGGGTTTTTTGCCAAAAATATCATGATATTTTGTCTTTTGGCGATATTTTGAAAATATCCCGAGATATTACCTTTAATGTAAGCTACCTATTTCTCGCGCTATTTTCAAAATATCGCCGATATCGGTGATAGTGCTCTTAACATCCAATAAGTAATATTTGCTTTGTTAGTCAACTGTAGGTTCTAGATGAGACATGAAACTGAATGATTCTTCACTATTCATTTTTATTTCGTAATTATGACGAAAGAGCTATGATGAGGTCGTTTTTTGGCTGACTTGCAGATTCGAAGAGTCAGAGAGAGACTATGGAAAATACCTACAGCAAAAGCCTGGAAGTGCCACTGCAGAAAAGGAGCTTTCCCAGTTGTTGCAGGCCAAAAGTGCACTTGATAAATCTTTCAGTCTTTTTGAAACAGGGGATTTCCCAAAAGCACTGGATTATATTGATAAAGTTGTTCTCATTTTCTCACCAGAGTGCTCCAAGGTATCTAGATCACTGTTATATATATATATATAATGATTCCTTACAAACTTTGTAGGTACAAATGCCTCTGAATCACTATGCTGCAAGTTTTGATCCAATCGGACCTCATAGATGGATTCAGCATGTCCAAAATAGTAGGAATCAGCTTTTGGATCGTGTTTTTTTGATGAAAAAAAATGCAATTCTGTGACCCGGGAAAGTAATGCTCATTGTAGGCCATTGATTTTTGAAGCCTTATAAAAACCTACCTACATGTCGTAATTGGACAATCCAAGAGCCGATTCCCACTAAGAAAAGCATGTAGATCACATTTGTAAGGTTGGTTTCTTGAAAAGAAAGAAAAAAACGCAAAGAGGTAGTCTTTTGTATCTAGGTCATTGTTCTATGTATATATGTATATATATAGGGGTAGTGTTTGCTACCCTCGTGGGTAAGGAACCCCCCAAAAATGTAATTCTTTTATTTTTTTTTTCAGTTTTCTTGCAAATCTGTCCCTCCAGATGTGATCTACATATTAAGTTCAGTAGAAAGCTATGTTACCTTGATACTGCTAGAGGGCCAACATGTCAGTGTCCAACACTTGGACACCGACACCGACACTCCTAGATACTTCATGGACACTTTATTTTTCAACATAGAAGTATTCCAGAAAAAAAATTGACACTCAGTGTCATGTATCAAACACTTTTGATTATCATAGACATGAAGTGATGTCACACTTTATGTCATCGTTGTTTAAACCCTATTTTCTCCATATATTTTATTGCTGCCTAACTCTACCAAAATGAGTCAACATGCCCCTTTATTATACAAAAAGTTCTCTCTCTTTTAGATGATGGAGTCAAATTAGTTAGTAAAAGACTCGCTGATACCACAGTTGAGCCTTGCTTAGTCCCTAATGGGGAAGAAGGAGCACATTATTCATATATATATATATGTGTTAGAAATGTCTAGCTTCACTTATCTCCCACACCATCCTAGACATCTTTAAAAAGCATACTTGTTTGTGTTTTTTGCTTAATCCAAACTTGTAGATGTGTTTATCATTGCTTATTTACTAGAAGCCATTCTTTGAACTGAATCAATTTAACAAGAATTCTTGCTTTTTAGTTAATCAAGTTTTTGGTGCAATATGTATCATTAATTTTTTTTGTGGAGCTAAAAACACATCTAAACATGCAACATGTTTAAACTAATACATGTTTTCTATTAAATAAAACATAGAGATCACATCTATGGTTTACATTAAACAAAAACACATGCAAGTATGTTTTTTAAAGGGGTCTGGGAGATAAGTGGTCTGGAAGCTACACATTACTCACACACATATGAGTGAAAAAATGACTTGCGTGTGCAAATTCTATCTAATGGTGGTATTAATTGATTGAACTAGCAAAAGGATATGGCCCCATTTGGATGACAAAGGGCAAACCTGGGATTTTAGAAACCCAGGTTTTGCTTAAAATCAGGCTTTTGACAAACCTAGTTTGTCAAGAATCTAAGTTTTTGGTTGTTTGGCTGACCAAAAACTTGGTTTTTCAAGTTTTTGGTTAGAAAAGCTTAAGAAAAAAAAAACGAAAATAGAGGCCGACCAGTTTCTGGCTACCAAAAGGCTGGAAATAGATGGGATGCTACCAACCATAGATTTGTATATTGTGTACATATATAGTTATATATATACACACACACACACACACGTATATGTATGTGAATACATATATATTATGTATATATATATATAAATAAATAAATATATTATTGTTTTATTTTAGAAAATATTTTAGAAAAAATGTTATTTGTATTTTTTTATTTGGTCTAAAGGGCAAATTGGTCTTTTGATCAATATAGCTGTTGGGGCCTCCCAACTGCTATATTGGCCTCCTTCTCTCTTTTGGTTCCTGTATAAATATGGGACTTCTTGTCCCTTGTGTTCTATGCATTCTTATGCATTTGAATATCAATAAAATATATATTTTTAGATTGTTTGTGTGTGCCCTCTCCTTGGCGCTTAGTGGCTCTTGTCCTTTACCCATTGTGGCTTGTGTTTGTGCCTCTTGTGAGGTGTGTGCACCAATATTCTATTTCATTACACCAACCACGCTGGATGGTAATAGTCCACCTATTCTCTGGTCAATGAGTGGCCAGAAAATAGTCAAAAAACTTTTTTTAGAAAAGAAAACAAAAAATTCCATTCATTTTTCCAGCAAACCATCACCCTGCATGGTTGGTAGTATCTCAACCATTTTTTGGCTGGTGGGTGGCTGGAAAATGACCGAACAAAAAAGTGCCTAAAAAGGGAAAATTTCCTAGCCACTTTCTGGCAGTTACTGCCAGAGTCGGAAGTTATCAGCCCGACCACATTTTGGCAAGCGGGTGTGTTAAAATATGATGTATATTTATATTTATATATATATATATATATATATATATATATATATATAGATTACGACACATACACATATATATTATATATATATGTCTATGTGTCTATCTATATATAAATATATATATATATATATATCTATTTTTGTAAAACCCGATAGGGGTATTTCTGTCATTTCACCTATACACGCATATCTTTGATATGCTTTCTTTTTTCTTTCTTTTTCCTTTTAGTCTTTTTCTTTTTTGTTTTTTAATTTCTTTTTTTTATTCATTGGAGAGGGGTCCACATAGAGTCGTTGGACCCCTCCAACGGTCATAAATATGACCGTTGGAGGGGCTCCAACGACTCTATGGGAGCCCCTCCTTGGGTCCCTTGCTGTGTATAAATAAGGGGCACAGCCCCATGTATTTGTTAAGCTTCTAGTGAAGCATTCAATGAAGTGAAATATATTTTTTTATCTCTTTTTGTGCTTGACCACTTTTGTGGTTTATTTTGCCCTTTAGTGGCCTCTTGTGTATGTGCGTGCTTCCGTGCTTTCGCTTGGAGACGTTGCTCTTTTCATTTGGTACTTCATTACATGGTATCAAAGCCTTGGTTAAGAAGGCTTCATCGGATTCTCCCTTGACAAGTAATACCTCTCCTCTCTTTTGTCTTATAATTTTTCTCTTCTAATGGCCAACAAAGATGCAAAGATCGATCTCTCATTCAAGTTGGATGGGACCAATTATCGCATGTGGGCGGCCGCTATGGAGAATAATCTCAAAGGTAAAAAGCTTTGGGGTTATGTATGTGGAACCATTCCGGAACCACAACTAAAGTTAACTAAATTTGAAGGAGGTGAAGAAAAAGCTTTGAATGAAGAAGAAAAGGAAAAGGCTATTCTTGATTACTCTTCTAAAATGGAAGATTGGGAAAGTGAACATGCTAAAATCTTAGCATGGTTCATGAATAATGTCGAATTGAAGATTTGTGCAAATCTTGCAAAATTCAAAAAGGCTAATGAAACATGGTTTTTCATGAAAGGTATGTACACTCAAAGGGACTTTGCTAGACATTTCTTTTTACAAGAAAAGGTAAGAGCTACCAAGCAAGGTGATATGAGCATTAGGGACTACTATAGCGCCCTATCCTCTTTATGGGATGAACTTGTTCTTCTCGAACCGCAATGGGAAGGGAGTGCTATTGCTATGAGACAAGAGCAAATGGAAAAAGAGAGGTTCTTTCAATTTATTCATGGGCTTCGTCCCGAATTTGAACAACTTAGAGGATCTCTACTTCATAGGGCCTCTACTCCTCTAAGCGATATTTTGGCCGATTTATGTCAAGAAGAAACCCGCTTGGCCTTGAGAAGAGATGTTGATGAAGTGCATGCCGTGTCTAGACCCGGCAACAATGTAAGACCATATAAACCACCACATTTTTGGAAGAATAATGGTGGTGGAGGAAGAAAAATCATTTGTCATAATTGTAATGAACCGGGTCATATTCGTCCCGATTGCCCTAAATTCAAGAAGAAGGTGGCTTCCGTGGGAGAAACTCCTCCAATCATCAATGAAGATTCTAAGAAGGATGGTGACATAAATGATTCCATCGCTCATCTAACCGAAACTCTTCAACAATTTATGAAGATGAACGCCTCTACATCATCATCCTCACCTTCCACTTCCGGTGCCGCCATCTCTTCTTTCCCAGGTATGACTTCTTGGATTCTTGATTCGGGTGCCTCTTTCCATATGACTCCAAATGCATCGCTTTTATCAAAACCAAGTCTCAATAAATTTAAATCATATGTATCCACCGCCGATGGAACATCTTTAAATGTTGAGGGTATTGGAAACCTAGAGAAAATTTATGACCAAAACAAAGAATTTTTTGTTCCCAAAATTCGGATCATCCCAAAACTTAATTTAAATCTTTTTTCCGTCTCTCAAATTACCGATTTTGAATGTAATGTCTCGTTTTCACCAACCCATTGCTATGTGCAGGATCTCCGGTCCGGGAAGCGGATTGGGCAAGGCCATAGAAGAGGGGACCTTTACTATATGGATTTTTTGTCTTTGCCATCCAAATCATTTTGTAATCATGTTCAATCCAAAGATATTGAGACTTGGCATAAGAGACTCGGACACCCTAGTATTTCCAAATTGTACCTTTTTCCATTTTTGGAAAAAATTTGTAATACAAATACATTTACATGCAATGATTGTATTCTTGGGAAAATTCACTCTCTTCCATATTCTCATAGCAATTTTGTGTCAAAAAGGCCTTTTGAACTTGTGCATTCCGATGTATGGGGACCGGCACCCGTTATGTCCAAAGGAGGCTTCTCTTACTATGTTTCTTTTATTGATGATTTTTCTAGATACACATGGATTTATATTATCAAAAATAAATCCGATGTCTTCACTAATTTTAAAGAGTTTCACGCTCTTGTTCAAAATCAATTCCATCACAATATAGCCATTTTTAGATCCGACTCGGGAGGAGAATACATGTCTAAAGATTTTCAAAATTATTTTAAAACAAATGGAATTTTACACCAACGATCTTGTTCTAAAACTCCGCAACAAAATGGTCTTGCGGAAAGGAAACATAGGCATTTAATCGAAACCACAAGAACTCTTCTTGTGTCTAAAAATGTTCCTAAAAATTTTTGGGCCGAAGCTCTTCTTACCGCAACATATCTTGTGAATCGTATGCCCTCTTCTTCTTTGAAAAATGTTTCGCCCTTTGAAAAATTATTTAAAATTACTCCCGATTTTAATAGACTAAGAATCTTTGGATGCAAATGTTTTGTGCTTAGTCAAGGACAAGATAAGTTGTCACCTAAAGCTATTGAATGTGTGTTCATTGGCTATGATGAGAATAAAAAAGGCTATAGATGCTATGATATTTGAAACAATAAATTATATGTGTCAAGAAATGTAAACTTTATTGAAGAACAAAATGGTTTTGATATCCACACATCTAATGAAGACATCGATTATTCTTTTCTATTTGACTTAGCTCCTAGAATCGAGTCTCCTAAGGATATTACTTGTGATACTAGTTGTGATGGAATTTCACATTATAATGATATACCACAACATGATAATATTTCCCAAAATGAAAATCTTAATGATACAAATGTTTATACCCGACGGATAGGAAATGAACATCAACCTGCTATTGACAGATACTCTCAAGACTTCTCTTTAGAAGAATCTACTGACAACAATCTACCTAGGAGATCTTCTCGTACTAGTAGGCCACCACAAAAATTTGTGTCCTATGAATCCTTTTCTCCGAATTATAGGGCCTGTCTCATGTTAATACATTCGTATCACGAACCTACCTCATTCAAGGAAGCTAAAGATCACCCACATTGGGTTGAAGCTATGAAAATCGAATTAGAGGCTCTTAACAAGGCCCAAACCTGGAGCATTATTCCTCAACCTTTAGGAAAAAAAGCAATTGGGTGTAGATGGGTATATAAAGTCAAAACCAAATGTGATGGGTCTCTTGAGAGATACAAAGCCCGTCTGGTTGCAAAAAGCTATGTCCAAGAATATGGGATTGATTATGAAGAAACCTTTGCTCTTGTGGCCAGAATGACTAGTGTACGAACCTTAATTGCTTTAGCATCCATCAAACAATGGCCTATATACCAACTTGATGTTAAAAATGCATTCTTAAATGGAACTTTATGTGAAGAAGTTCTTATGGATCCTTCGCCGGGTCTTGAAATTGGGAAAGGTAATATTCTAAAATTAAACAAAGCTCTTTATCGGTTAAAACAAGCACCAAAAGCTTGGTATGATCTTTTTAGCAAAGTAGTTCTTGATAATGGCTTCTCCTCATGTTACACTGATACTGCTTTGTTTGTTAAATCTTCTAATGAGTATATAACAATTCTGTTATTATATGTTGATGATATGATTATCACAGGTAATGATAAGAAAGGTATTGATCTTATTAAGAATATTCTTAAGAAAAATTTTGATATGTCTGACCTCGGTTTTCTAAGGTATTTCTTAGGAATTGAAGTTGCATACTCCCCCAAGGGGTATGTCCTATCTCAAATGAAGCTTGCCTCTGACATTATTGCTAGGTCTGGGCTGACTGATGACAAAAGGGTGGAGACTCCAGAAGTGATTAATGCCAAGATGAGAGCCAATGATGGCACTCCTTTAGCAGATCCCACGCCTTATCGTCAATTGATTGGATCCTTAACATATTTATCTATCACCAGGCCTGACATTTCTCATGCAGTTCATAGTGCAAGCCAATTTCAAACTGCCCCTACCACTACTCACATGGCAACAGTTATGAGAATTATCAGATATCTAAAAAATTCCATAACTAAGGGAGTGTTCTTATCCTCTTCTTCACCTCTTACTTTACTTGCGTATACTGACTCTGATTGGGGGGTAACCCCGATGATCGTATTTCTACCACAAGTTATTGTGTGTTCCTTGGGGAATCGCTTATCTCCTGGAGGTGTAAGAAGCAACGTAAAGTTTCTCTCTCGTCTACCGAAGCAGAATATCGTGCGATGGCCACTACCACAACTGAGATTATATGGTTAAGAAGTCTGCTTAAAGATATGGGTGTCTCACTCTCAACTCCTTCAAAGCTGTGTTGTGACAACAAGCGCTCCATTTATATTGCTAGCAATCACACTTTTCATGAACGGACAAAGCATATTGAGATGGACTGTCATTATGTTCGAGATGAGTTCTTACGAGGCACCATTCAACTCCCATATGTTTCTACCGAATATCAGTTGGCGGACTTCTTCACCAAAGCTTTGCCTTCGCCTCGCTTCTACTTCCTCCTTAGCAAACTCTCGGTGATTTCACCGTGCGTTTGAGGGGGGGTGTTAAAATATGATGTATATATATATATATATAGATTACGACACATACACATATATATTATATATATGTCTATGTGTCTATCTATATATAAATATATATATATATCTATTTTTGTAAAACCCGATAGGGGTATTTCTGTCATTTCACCTGTACACGCATATCTTTGATATGCTTTCTTTTTTCTTTCTTTTTCCTTTTAGTCTTTTTCTTTTTTGTTTTTTAATTTCTTTTTTTTATTCATTGGAGAGGGGTCCACATAGAGTCGTTGGACCCCTCCAACGGTCATAAATATGACCGTTGGAGGGGCTCCAACGACTCTATGGGAGCCCCTCCTTGGGTCCCTTGCTGTGTATAAATAAGGGGCACAGCCCCATGTATTTGTTAAGCTTCTAGTGAAGCATTCAATGAAGTGAAATATATATTTTTATCTCTTTTTGTGCTTGACCACTTTTGTGGTTTATTTTGCCCTTTAGTGGCCTCTTGTGTATGTGCGTGCTTCCGTGCTTTCGCTTGGAGACGTTGCTCTTTTCATTTGGCACTTCATTACAGGGTGGCCTAAAAGTGGCCGGAAGCAGCATAAAAGAAACAAGTTATTGGCCAGAAAACAGCCCGGATGGTGTTAAAATATATGCATACATATATGTATATACCTATAAATACATACATATATATAGTTACTAATCTTGTAATAGTTAAATACCTTATAGGGGCATTTTAGTCATTTTATCTTTGTAATAAAACAGTTTATTAAAAATAGTTTTTTCTTTTTAGTTATTTTTATTTTTCTGCTTTTGTAAATTAGAGGAGCCATAGGGGCTCAATGGTCTTTTTGACCATAGTCGGGGCTCTCAACGACTCTCTTGGGAGCCCCCAATGGTCTCTCTCTATTATCCTTTTCTCATTTATAAATAAGGGTGTGATCCCCTCTATTTTTTATGCTTTTACTCTCAATAAGATCATATATGTTTTACTCTTGTGTTTGCTCTTTGTTGGCTATTTATGTTGTCCCTTAGTGGACTTGTGCTTGTGCACATTGTGAGTGTGATCTTGTTTAATCCCTTATTGGCATTGTTTTTATCACTTTCGCTATTTCATTACATGGTATCAGAGCCATCGAGTTATTGAGGAAGTGCTTCAAAGTGATTGTGCGTTTGTGGTGATTCAATGTAATGCCCCAAAATTTCAAACTTGCGAACCTTTCAGAAAACAGGCAAGAGACTAGAAAAAATCTCTTTCCTTCAGAGTTTATTTATGAAATCAGCGGAAGACTATTCTTTTGTTAAATTCAGAAAGGCAAGCTGACAACTTTGGGCACGTTAGCTAAAAGAACCAAAACTCACAAAATTCGAATATCTAAAGGAAAATCTGTGACAAAACCCAAAAACGTCCAGGACACGAGCTAAGAGCAGGAAGAAGTCTTGAAGCCATCTTGCAAGCGCGTCATCCCCGTGGTGTACCTAATCATCACCTGTACCCATAGAATGAGTTAATTTCGCGAAAAACTAGTAGGTGCACAAGAGACACTACAAGAAACTGAATTAAGTACATTTAATTCAGTATGCTAAGCAGTTTAAAAGAGATCATCAGTTAAACAGGTAAGCAGTACAAGGCAAGTAAGCAGTTCAAAGCAAAGTAAACAGTTCAAAGCAAGTAAGCAGTGCAACTGTTAAAACGTAGCAGGACGATTCATTTGATCGTAAGCTATGAACTACCACGCAACAAGTTTGTTTTCGTTCCTAGAACAAGGTCTCTGCATTTAATCATTATCAGGTTATCGCTTGCCGCTCTCATAATTTCTAACAAACTCTTTGTCCTGAACAACCTTAATTTATTCTCATCTCTCAAGGCCTTACACAACCAACTGTCACCTGTTATAACTCACTTAAGGCGTCATACTTTATCAGAAAAGCTTACCCTTCCATAGAAGGTCTAAAACATAATGATGTTATAAAATCAATAAAGATCTGATTCTCACATCTGGGTCCTGCATGAAATCTTGCTAAAGTAGAAAGCCAAATCTATAGATTCATAACTGGCTATCATAATCAATCTGAGAAGATCATCACAACTCACCATAACTTTTTATGGTAATAAAAAACACAAGTTTTACGTCGGATCGCTTGGTCTGGGAAATGTACGACCTCATAAGGAATTACCGCCCTAGATGGTATACCTGGTCTTGGACCATATACTTCCTCACAGGTATTCACCGTCTTTGCAGCTACCCGCTCTTGGACAATGTACATCCTCATAGAGAATCTACCACTCTAGCCGGTCATCTGGTCTTGAAAATGTATAACCTTATATGAAATTACCGTCCTAGATGGTATACCTGGTCTTGGACCATACACTTCCTCATAGGAGTTCACCGTCTCGGCTACTCGCTCGTGGACAGTGTACATCCTCATAGAGATTCTACCGCTCTAACCGGGTCACCTGGTCTTGATTATACATACCCTCACAACGAATCCTTTGGGAACCCGATCCTCAACAAATGCCATATCCAATAAAAGTTATTGCGATACACGCATCAAAACAAATGACCGCTCTCAGGGTCGATAGCCACTATTATAATTAACAAGATCAACGCTGGATCACCTCGTCTGATTAAATGTACAACCTCACAAGGAATCACCACCCTAGATGGTATACCTGGTCTTGGACTATACACTTCCTCACAGGAGTTCACCGTCTTTGCGGCTACCCGTTCGTGGACAGTGTACATCCTCACAGAGAATCTACCACTCTAGCCGATTACCAGATCTTGATCATACATACCCTCGCAGATAATCCTTTGGAGATCAGGTCCTCAACACATGCCATACACAGTGATACATGCATCAATACAACCGACTGCTCCGAACAATTAACCACTCTTTGGGTCAGTAGCCACCAATATGGGCACAAGTATGCATATCAGCAATATGCATCGTATCACTTTAAATGGTAAAACAAATCACAAGATCACACATTCCTCCAATAAGGTTCCATGAACCATGAATATTTATCACATGCTTTCAACATTTCTTATCACGTGACATTTCAATCATATCATACAGAAGCATATAATACTACGCATCATATCATTGCCACAAAGAACATTGCATTTCTCAAATAGGACCTCAAAGCATGCATAAACAAAGCATGAGTTCTATACACATAAGAACACACAAATTATATAATATGAATCGACTAAACATTAACATATGTAACTCCTACGTAATTCACAGGATTCAAGTTATGTATGCATGCAAGACAATTCAGATCATTGCATCATCATATGCATTCACAATTCTTATCTCAAAACACATTGCATTCGACCTTTGTAGCGTGTAACTCACGCACATATCTTCAAGACATTTCAATCAAATTCAAGATACTTATCAATCATGTTATACATGTATGATATATTCACTTAGGCAATCGTAACACAATTCTCTGCAATAAAACTATGTAGGCGTGATGTATTATTCACCCAAATAGTCTAAACTAATCATACGAATCTCAGAGACACCGAAGTCTTACGTAATTTTATTGATAAACTTTTACTTGACGAAAATACGTATCCAAAACACATGAAAGTCTTATGACCCATCAACCAGTGTGAACAGACTTATGTTTTGATATTACTAGCTTGCGGGTACGCACAGGCAAAACGACTTTAGCCGAGAGAGGATTCTCCAAAGGCAGGTAAGCAGTGCCACAGATGCATCCAACTTCTGCAGAAGTGTTAGCCCCTTTCCCCTAACTCCAATGACTGGGGAGGCCGGATATTTGCCCGTGGGGTGATTGTTAACAACCTATCCATTGGAGTTTTGTACCGCTCCGTCCTCTCCCTTGACAGGCAACAAGAAGCGGATGGATGCGTTAGGGGTTGCTTAACTAATGACCCATTCTATGCTGTGGTCTTTCAACCACTTAAGCATCTTGCCTGTGAAGGCGAATCAATCACTACATTATGCGATTACAGCATTGTGCATTTAACACTATTCGAGGTCGCACGACTGTCTCATCCGATCATCGCAGTACTAGCGTGTAGTGTACGACTATAAGTACTCTAGGATGAAAGGGGTGTAGTTTCTCAATAGGAACCTCAACAAAAGTGTTTCACAGAGATGCAATGTTTCTCAAACTTTACTTTTGACATTCTTTATCTTTTGAAACAACCAACAACTTGTGCCAACATCTGACATGTGATTTTCTCGAATCTCATCCGCTATCGTGGTATCTACATGTCTCGTATGACTCGATACTGGCCTCGATGAATGGGATATGGGTTTCTCAACAAAACCCTCGCTAAGAAGTTCGCTCAAGCCCCAATTCGGGGTTACCTGAGATATACCGAATAGACGAATAGAACCTGCCAAAACATGTTCTTCCAAATACTTCGATTTGGGCAGTCTTTGATGCTTTTGCATAGCTCCCTAAATCTCAAGTCTACTTTGCAAAACTACGTACTCAAAGAGCCAAGATCCTTGCGAGGTATCCCTCTCCTTATAAGAGGATGTATCGCCAAGCTCACGACTCAACTCTTGTCGCAAGAGAGAGAGAGAGAGAACGGTAAATGCCTTTGCATCTTCCACGAGGATGTCTTTATAGCACGTGCAATGAGCGAAAACTTGAGCGTCATCTGCAATAATAAAGTAAAGACATGACAGAAAGTAAAGAACAAGGATCACGAAACTGCGTCCTTGAGTTAAATGTGTACTCGTATAAATATAGATTTGTATATATATTTATTTAATTGTCCTTTTTAGTTAATTGAACTCAATTCAATTATCCAAGTCCTCCGTGCAATCTTCCCCTACTTTGGGGAGTTGCGAGCTTGCTGGCGTCTGCGGGTGTAAACGATTGACGACTCGGGCCGCAGAGCGCGAGCGAGATCCGTCGTACGAGCTGCAAAAGCGTCAGTCTTAGCAAGCTAACACAAAAAACAAAAGGTCGGGGGCATTGGCGCTGACCTAACATGAAGGAAGCAGAGACAAGGGCATCGTGCCCTTGTGCACTTGCTATCAGCGCAAGAAGCAGGGGCAGGGGTTACGAGTCCCTGCTGACCTACTGTCAGCAAATTACGAGGAGGCAGGGGGTTGCACTCCTGCCCTCAGAAAGCAAGGGCAGGCAGGGATGCGCCCCTACCGGACAAAGTAGAAGAGAGGTAGGGGCAAAGCCCTTGCCGGTCAACAACGAAGGGGAGGTAGGGGGCTTCGCCCCTATCTGCCGAAATTAGAGGAGGCAGGGGCGACGCCCCTGCCTACTAGAAGAAGGGGCAGGGAGAGGGATTGACCCCTCCCCTGCCAAACTGAGGGTACAGGGAGGGGCTCGACCCCTCTCCTGCAAAACGAGTGCACAGGGAACAGGGAGGGGGCTCGACCCCGCCCTGAAATCAGAGGGAGTAAGGAGGGAGCTCGACTCCTCCTCCGTACAACGAAGGCAGGGAGTAGAAGACTCAGGCGGCAGGGGTCCAGCCCCTGCCGACCTGTCAGAGGACGAGGGGGGCCTCGCCCTCCCCGGCCGAAACGAGGAGACAAGGAGGGGTTGTGCCCCTCCCCTGTCGAAAGGGAAGGGCAGGGAAGGCGTCGCCCTCCCTCACCCAACTCAAGCAACAGGAGAGTAGGGGGGTCTTTGCCCCGCTGCCGAGAAACATAAGAAGGCAGGGGGTCAGAGCCCCTTGTCAGGAAACACAAGGAGGCAGGGGCGAAGCACCCTGCCAGGAAACACAAGGCATAATGGGGGCAGGGGGTGGGGGCAGAGACCCCTGCCGGAAAACACAGAAGGCAGGGGGTAAAACCCCCTGCCGAAAAAACAGCAAAAGGCAGGGGCTTTGTCCCCTGCTGGGAAAACAAGAAAGAGGCAGGGGCAGAAAATCCACAAAAGGTAGGGGGCGGAGCCCCCTGCCGGAAAGGCGAGCCGACACAGGGAGCAGCTCCCTGCCAGCAAAAGTAAAGAAAAAAGAGAAGGGGGGGAAACATAAGAGAAAGAAAAGAAAAGGGGAAGAGAGGAGGAGAGGCATACTTGGGGGGTCACCGGAGGAGCTCCGGGGCTGTCGGCGGTCGGACGGGAGGTCGTAGGTGGCAGCGAGTTGACAGGCTTCTCCGGGTTGGCTCGTCGGAGAGGATCAGAACAAAAAGGGAGGGGATGGCACTGGGTTCGCAGCTGCCCGCAGGGAGTCATCGGTGTTCGGGGAAGGCCGGATGTCGGCTTGCTCTGACGTCTCGAGGGAGACGAGGGAGAGCGAGAGGGGAAGTGAGAGGGGGAGCGGCGATGGTCGACGCGTGGGGGAGGGGCTCGTCGATTGTCTCTCCCCCCTGCGTGTTTTATCTTTAAAACACGTAGGCGGTGGGCAGTGAGGCGGTGCCCGACCGCCTCTCCTTTTGGATCCGGGTCGGGTCCAAATCTGGATCCGACCCGGGTCCAACAATAAATTTTTTTGAGGGTTTTACATTCAAAGTGAGGAAAAGCTTCTTTAAAAGTGCTTTTGCACATTATTTCATCTTCTACTTTTTCTTAATATCCCTCTCTTCATGAATGGAGCATGAACAAAAAACCGATCTCTCCTTCCAACTAAATGGCAAAAATTACATGATATGGGCATCCGCTATGGAGAATAATATCAAAGGAAAAAAACTTTAGAGGTATGTCATAGGCATCATCCTGAAACCACAACTCAAGCTCACAAAAAAGGAAGGAGATCAAGAGAAAGCCTTAGAAGGTGATGTACATATGAAAGCCATTCAAGACCATCAAACTAAAGTAGATGTTTGAAAAAGTAACCATACCAATATTCTTGCACGGTTTATGAATAACGTTGAGCTCAAGATATGTGCCAACATTGCCAAATTTTGTAAAGCCAACGAGAGTTGGTTCTTTTTAAAGGGTATGTATACCCAAAAAGATCTTGCAAGACAAGATACAAACAATCAAACAAGGTAATACGAGCGTTCATAATTACGAGCGTTCTTGAACCCCAAGTGGGTTACTAGTGAAGATATTGAACCAAGGAGAGAACAAATGAAAAAAGAACATTTTTTTCAATTTTTTCATGGGCTTAGGCCCAAGTTTGAGCAAGTAAGATCCTCTCTCCTCCATAGTGCTAAAGCTCTTCTGTTGGAAGATGCGGTTGCCAAAGTTTGCCAAGAAGAAAGTCGTCTTAGTATGGTTAAAGGAGGAAATGAAGTATTAGCCGTCTCTAAACCCGACAATCATGTTAAATCTTACAAGCCTCCACACTTTGGGAGGCAAAATGATGCACCAAACCAGGTTTTTTCTTGAAAACCTGGTTGGTTTTGGGTGTCATCCAAATGAGACCTAACCGAGTTCTGTGGCAAATTGAAAAGCAAAGGATTTCACGGGTTGCCTACTTTGTTATATTGGTAAACCTTACCTCTCAGTGCAATGGGCCAATAGCTTCAGAACAAGCAGCTTTATAGAACAAGCAACTTTATAGCAAAGCACCCAAATTGCACCTAAAGCAAAGCAGTTTCTAGAAAGATAGTAGCCATGGCACTATTTAATTTTCTTTGAAGGCTCTTAAAGTTGTTAAACCTAATCTCATAGTAATAGTCAAAGCAAGCTGGTACATGCTTGCTATGCTATTCGATCATCAATGTGTTGGTCCACTAAATAAACATTCTTCACCAACAAAGAAAGAAGATAAATGTTCACCTAATTCTTCCTTTTCACACCTAAAAAAAGCGAAACTACAAGAAAATCACTTCCACAACAACAGAGTACTGCACATCTTCCCCAGGGGAAAAACTACATCTAGTACTGGACCAATGATTTGAACATCCCATCTTTCTCTCCACGTGTGGAAACCCCGAGACCAGAAGATGACCGGTTGATCCTCATTACCATAAGACAGAAAATTGTCTACTTCTATAGCTCATATTACTGAACTGAAAATTTCCAATCGCAGTTT
This sequence comes from Nuphar pumila, assembly GCF_984573655.1. Lineage (NCBI taxonomy): Eukaryota > Viridiplantae > Streptophyta > Magnoliopsida > Nymphaeales > Nymphaeaceae > Nuphar > Nuphar pumila. The sequence continues at coordinate 20,712,151 of NC_143252.1, read as the reverse complement.
GGTTCATTCCATAAAATAGGGAGTTAGCGTTTGATGTTGTGGTATATATCCAACCAAATCTAATGTTACCTAATGCTGATTGGATTCAATAAATTAAAAAAAAAAACATTCTTTCTTCGAAATATAAAATATCAGTGGACTATAACAGGATCCTGAGGAAGTGTTTTATTTATCTGTTATTATGTATGCCTAATAGTCTAATACCTTATAGTCTGTGGAAGTTGAGCCTTAACTTTCATTCTCATTATTTCTTTCAGAACTTAGGTCTATTATTCCTTACTTTCAGATGTTTTTTCCCTGGTTCACTTTGTTCATTGTGTTTACTGGCCTGCATACCTCAAGAAGATAAAGGTCAAAGTAGAAGATAAATAACTAGCCCTTTTCCTTTACTTTGTCACTCATATTTCTCTGTTCTTAGCTAGCTCTTTCAGTAAAGTACCTTCGTATGGGGCAAGGGTTCACTTAAGGAGGTCTTCCTAACTAGTGGACCCTTTCTCCTATTCCTTCTCCTTCAGGAGTCAGGGAATGTCATGTTTCTTAAAAGGAACATTTTCCTTTGGAATCCCCCGATGGTGGAAATATAAAGACATCCTCAAATAACATAAAAAGATAGATACCAGAACTTGTAATTGCATCCCTCCCCGTAAAATGAGAGATGGAAAGCTGAGGTTGAATCCTTCACTCATGGGAAACTACTTCCTTAATAATCTGCTGTTCCCTTTTCAGTTAATTGACTCGCTAGTGTTTGCCTCTTCTCTTTGATAACAGGGACTGAATTTCCATCCAAGAGTCCCTCAAATTCCACTCAAGAAGGCAAGCCAACCCTAATTCATGCTGTCACTCAAGGGTTGACTCACTGCTTATACTACCTCCCCATTTCCAAGTTGAATCTTCATTATATATAGGGTTAAAATTTGGTGCTGTTGAAGGCACAAAACTATTGAGCTGGAAATCAAGGGTTCAAGCTTTATCGACTTAATCTGGACCATATAGATGTGTTCAGCATGGTTTGTTTGCTAAGAATCAAACCTTGGATTTTGTTATTTCAATCTAAAAATATGATTTTTTGAGTCATGAAATTTTAGTGCATTGTGGACTGTTGATTTTTGAAGCCCTTAAGAAACCTTTTTATATGTCACAATCACATGAATTTAAACTCATTTTCTATGAGACAAGTCACATCCATGAGGTCCCATCTACAAAAAACAATCTAAAAAATATGAAAAGAAGGTGATTTGTACTCAATAATTATGTGCCTTCAATAGCACCAAATGTAACCCAAACATCTATCTATCTATCTATCTATATATATATATATATATATATATATATATATATATATATATATATATATATATATATATATATATATATATATATATATATATATATATATATATATATATATATATATATATAAAGGAAGTTTGTTTTGCAGCCCTGCTGTTTAAACTTTAAAGTGGTGCTTTTTGAAACTTCTATTTCAAGGTGAATGCACATGGTAGCTTGGTAATTTTTTTTCACTGTCCTTCCATATGAATTGATGATTCACTACAGATCTGCATCAAGAATGCAGTCTATACATAAACACGTGCATGTGTATAATATAGTCCGTTGATCATGGATCATTTTCAGGCCAAACTTTTTAAAGTGAGGTTATTGATAGCTGTTAAAGATTATTCGGCTGTCATTGCTGAAACTGGATACATACTGAAAGCAGATGAGAATAATTTGGAGGCTTTACTGCTCCGTGGACAAGCCTACTATTATCTAGCTGATCATGATGTTGCTCTAAGGTTTGTTATGCGACTTTTCCTGGAAGTTTGTTTAATTTTTAGATCTAGATGGATGATACTGAATAAATAAGTTCATTTTGATGGATTCCTTAATTTTTGTTGCTTTGTCTGCTAAGATGTTTTTTGTTGCTTTGTCTGCTAAGGTTTCCATCTTAGCAATTGTCCATTTTCAATCCAAGCATCTCCTTTGCTATTTTTGGTTCGTAATATGCTGTAACTTTCCAAAAAAAAAAATCTGATATTCACAAACTGCATAATTGTTTGTAACTTAATATGCAATTCAGGATTTGGAAATGCAGTGTACAAATGTTTCTGCTATTCATTGTCATTGCTTCAATGCCTGTTTTCATCAACATGAAAAATGTCTCTTTGCAGGCACTATCAAAAAGGTCTTCGGCTTGATCCAGAGCACAGTGAGCTGAAAAAAACATATTTTGGCTTGAAAAATCTGCTGAAGAAGACAAAGAGTGTAAAGCCTACATTTTTTTCAGTTAAATATGATAAATGGAAATACTGTATCATTGTCAATAATATCCAACATATTTGATTGCATTTACTTGTAGGCTGAAGATAATGTGGATAAGGGTAAGTTGCGGGTAGCAGTTGAAGACTTTAAAGCAGCCCTTGCATTAGATCCCAGTCATATTGCGCACAATGTGCATCTCCACCTTGGTTTATGTAAGGTCTTAGTCAAGCTTGGAAGGGGCAAGGATGCTTTAGCTAGTTGCAATGCAGCACTTGACATAGACCAAGAACTTGTTGAAGCTTTAGTCCAGGTTTGAAGCATTTTCTCCTTATAACCTTGCTCCAGTAAAATCCTGGAAATAGTTGCAGATGATTCATTCTGTATGCATGTGACTTGTATATGTCGCCTGATCGAATTTGTTTATATATAAATGGCTTAGCCTTCTTTTGCATTCTTTTAATCTTTTTTCTTTTACCATCTGCGTAAGCGCTCAAACGGTGCATCTATCTTGTGGATTTAATGTCTACAAAATCCTACCCCACCTCTGCACTTCCAGTGCTGAAAATAGCAGATAAAGGGTGGTGAATATTGTTAGGGAAGCCATTTTATCATGCAAAAGGGCTTCCATGTTTTTTGTGGCTCTTTCACAACTAAGGTGGGCCTTGCAGAAATGGTGCTTTATGAAGAAAGTGCTCCCTTTTCCACTTGACACAAATACTGCATATGGATTAAAGAATGCATTTTCTACTATAAACTTGAGCAACTAGGCTGAATCTTCACTGATCTGTTTGAGTTCTTTCTTAAGTAGCCTTAAGATCATTCTTCCCTTGAAAGTCAGGAAATTAGGCTGTGGATGAGATTATGGGCAAGTGGACTATGTTCTAGCTCTCTGAATACCTCCCAAAACATGCTTTGCAGGATAGTGTTTCTATTAAGTTCTCCATATACTCTTAATTTTGAAAGATCAATTTCGGTACGAACTACAAAGTGCATCCATTTCTGCTCTTCCATTTCCTTTGAGCTCCTCAGAATGTTTCATGTACTAGAAATCAGAAATCTGTTCTCTGCTGGTGCTGGTGTTGTATTGATCGAGCTAGGTGTGGTGCTTTAGGTCATCACAGTCTGCCTACAGAGAATGACTGAGGATGAAAATGGCGAGAGTTTACATTTGCATTTTCTACTGCATATTAGAACAAATCAGTCTTGTACAGACCCTTCTCTATTTTCTGCTATGCTCACATTCTAATAATTAATGATATTCTGAATTAGATATAAACACAGTGCATTTTCCAACCTTGTTTAAGTGAATCTTCTTTCTTTCAATTGATATTTAAAAAGCTTTAGTAGTTGTAATCTGTTGCTAAATTGAACATAAATAAGATTTACTAGTTATTAATGCGTGGATATCACTAAAACAGATGAATGTAAAATATTACTTATATATTGAGTTATAATTTTATTTTTGTTTTTACCCACATTAATTCCTTATTACGATCTTTGGGTTGTCTGAATACTTAGAGAGGTGAAGCCAAACTTTTGAATGAAGATTGGGAGGGTGCAGTTGATGACTTAAAAATGGCAGCCCAGAAATCACCACAGGTATGCACCAGTTTCTTCAACCATTGTTGACTAGTGTTCTTTATCGCAGTCAATTTCAACCATATATTTACTGTGGCTGTTTAGACCTGCTGATTGGTTGCCATCTGATTAGTTTCATTGCAAGTCTACATTTATGTCATTAGAATTAGGGGTGGTAGACGAGCCAAATGAGCAGGACAGAGGGTGTTCAAGCTTGGCTCATTCTTGCAGCAAGCCAGGCTGAGCTCTTTCTCACGGTCAGGCTGAGTTAAAAGAGCCGAGCTCGAGCTGGTTCATTGCAAAATAAAATATATTTTTTAATATTGTTAATAATAAGATCAGAACAAAAAGCGGACTCCTCAAAACAACAAGGCTTATTCCCATACTTTTCAGGGTTTCTCACCATGCAGTGACGAATGTGTTTTCTCATACCTTTTGTCGCTTTTCACCGTGGAAAGGAATTTGAGAGTCGCTTGCGGCTAGTATTAGTTATAGATGGTGGGAATAAGTAGTTATTTTCCTTTGAATGTAATTGGGATTGAAACCTTATGTACTCTTGTGGGAATAGAGAATTGACACTACGAGATGAGAAAAAGTAGGATATGAATTACTTAGATCCTATGTCACAGGGACTCTTCTAACAGGGCACCACACCCGTGTCGCACCCGCACCCATGCGGGTGCGACACTTGAACACAACTTTCTTTGTGTTAGGTGAAGTCAACCACACTGGGGTCCATTTCTATCCCAAAGTAGATTCATTTAACCCTAATCAAGTCCATTTTTATCTCTCTCTCTCTCTCTCTCTATATATATATATATATATATAAATGCACACAAATACACGTAGTGTTAACTTAAAACTGTTAAAAATTATATATATACTCCCCGCACCCAAGTTTTTTTAAAGTGCTGCATCCGCATCCACACCCGCACCTATGTGACATAGCTTGGATCCCTATAGAAGAAGACTTAAATCCAAGTATGACATAGCATGAAAGGAAGCTTGATGAAGACCCAAGTGCGAGAGCTTAAAGCTACATTGAGAATTAAAGTCAAATACAGTCATTCCACAAATGCTTGCCTTGAGGACAAGGCAATTTTGAAGAGGCTGGGATTGTTACCATACTCACCTAGCCAAGTTCGTGGATCGGCTTTTGGGTCTTTTTTTGGGCCTTCTTTTTGCTTGTATAAGGGTCCACAACCCACTTGAGCATTGTAATGAGGATTTTGGGCACAATACAAGGGTAGTTTAGTCTTTGTGCTTATGTTCTAATTGGAAGGAACTATAAATAGTTTCCAAGATGTAATTTCTCTATCTTGGAATCGGAATTGCTTCCTTTGGCCTCTCTAGTCTTAAAGTAGATTTGTGTCTAGCGATTTGCTGGAGATTTGGCTCAATTGCTTGCAATTGAGAGTTTTCCCTCCTTTCATCTCCTTCATCCAACCATCCCTAACCTTTCCCTCTTTTGTCCAAGCCTAACCTATTTCACAAGTTCAAATGAGCTCTTTGCAAGCTGAACACGAGCTGAGCCATGAACGACTTGTCTCATTTTCCATCCCTAATTAGAATTGTAGAATTAAGTGGGCCATCTTTTCATGACTTCAAATTACAGATTTTTTGGAAAAGTACTATACGAGTGAGACTATTATATTATCTAATCTAGATATCTAAAATAATGTTGGAATGACTTGTTCATACCTAGGCAATTATTCTCACCACATATAAATAGTTGCATGTAAAGAGGTATTTCAGTAAAGTCATAATCTTTAACATATTCATAATGGACATCTTGTTAATTCCTTATAGTGCCCTCTCTTTCTCTCCTAATGAAACAAACTTTCTGTTATTATGGCATCATTATAGGGGGACCTTCCTGGTCATTTTCAGGTAATACCACTTTTCATGTGAAAGCTTCGAAAAATATATGAACTCCTTTCTTTCCCCAACTATATTCATCTTTGATCTTTAAAATAAATTGATTTCATATGTTATTTCTTCATGCCTTTCTTTTCCATATTTAAACTCCCTTTTTTGTGAGAAAAGGAACTCTCGTTTTATTTCATTATTCTCAACTTTCCTTCTTTCCATTCTCTTGAATATAACCAACAAAACCCTTTTGGTTGTTAAAAGCATAGTGGTTAGTATTAAGCTATTTCCTTTCCTTTTCTAGTTGTATTGTGTAGGTCATATGCACAAGTCATTTTTAATCATTTTATACCTCTTTGAGGCTAGTGTCCAATTGTTTTTTATATTTTATTGCTATGTATATTTTTTCTGTTTTTCATTTTTTGTTACTGTTCATAATCATGTTGTACAAATCATAAATTGTATTTTTTTTATGTTGTCAATGAGAATAAAGTGTGATTCTTTTGACCAAGCATCAACTTATCCTTGTAATATTTGAAAAATCAATGGCTCAAAATCTTTGTAAGTTTTTGAGGCTGCAAGTATCATTTTTTCTTTTGTAAAAAAAAAAACATGATGCAAATATCTATCCTGAATGCATCTACGGGGTCAAAATTGCAAAAAAAGCACTGGAAAACATGCAAAACCCATTTAGCATGTTTTCATTACACATATATATTCTCTCTCCTCTCTACATGTATATGTTGTGTGTACGTGTATAGAGAGAGGGAGACGTAATGTAACGCCCCAAATTTCAAACTTGCGAACCTTTTCAGAAAAACAAGCAAGAGATTAGAAATATCTCTTTCCTTCAGAGTTTGTTTATGAAATCAGCGGAAGATTTTTCTTTGATAAATCAGAAGGCAAGCTCACAACTTTGGGCACGTTAGCTAAAAGAACAAAAAATCGCAAGATTCAGATATCCCAAGAAAAATCCGATACAAACCCATAGCGTCCAGGACGCGAGCTAAGAGCAGAAAGAAGAAGTCTTGAAGCCATCTTGCAATCGCGCCATCGCCCGTAGAGTACCTAATCATCACCTGTACCCATAGAATGAGTTAGTTTCGCGAAAAACTAGTAGGTGCACAAGAGAGACTACAAGAAAACTGAATTAAGTATATTTAATTCAGTAAGTTACGCAGTTTAAAGCAGATATGCAGTTAAACAGGTAAGCAATGCAAGCAGGTGAATAGTGCAAACGTGTAAGTAGTAAAAACAGTAAGCAGTTCAAAGCAAGTAAGCAGTGCAACTGACAAACGCAACATACAATTCAATTGATCGTAGGCTGTGAATCACCACGCAACTAGCTTGTTCTCGTTCCTAGAACGAGGTCTATGCATCTAATCACCGTCAGGACATCGTTTGTCGCTCACTACTTCTAACAAACGCTTTGTCCTGAACAACCTTAATCTATTCTCATCTCTTAAAACCTTACGCGGCTAACTGTCACCGGTTATGACGCACTAAGGCGTCAAACTTCCTCAGAAAAGCCCACCCTTCCGTAGAAGGTCCAAAACATAATCACTAACTCAAATCACTAACGATCTGATTCCCACATCTGAGTCATGCATGTAATCATGCTAAAACAGAAAGTCGAAACTATGAATTCATAGTTGGCAATCACAAACAATCTCAGAAGATCGTCACAGCTCACCATAACTTTTTATGGTAAGCGAAAACACAAGATCCACGTCGGATCGTTCGGTCCGGAAAATATACGACCGGACAAGGAATTACTGCCTAGAGAGTATACCTGATCTTGGACCATACACTTCCTCACAGGAGTTCACCGACTTCGCGGTTACCCGTTCGTGGACAGTGTACATCTTCACAGAGATTCTACCGCTCTAGCCGGGTCACCTGATCTTGATCATACATACCCACGCATCGTATTGTTGCCACAAGGAATATTGCAATCCTCAAATAGGCCCTCAAAGCATGCGTAAACGACAGATGAGAACACACAGATATGTCAATCCAGTTGATTCTATGGGCGAAGAGTAACTAACTCTACCCGTCAGCCAAACAAAACAACTGAATAAGACAAACACTTATAACAATGCTCGTAAAACATATAATTACCATAAAATGGCTCAGTTCATTTACAAGTAATTAAATTAATCGTAAGGCATAAACCATTGCATCACAAACCATTCATAAGCAATCATACGGCAACAGTTATATCACAATATGTAAGCAGCTTATAAGACAAGCGGCCACATCAATCCTAGTTGCCACCAGTTCGTAGATTATGAGCTGTATGCAATCACATCAATCATAAGAGATGCAAGTCAACAAGTGCTAAGCACCAAACAGTTCGACCAAGGGATAAAGCAAGTCACATGCTAATATATAGCAACTGGCATAATGCTATTATTATAAGAATTTAACTAGTATAGGAAACTCCTTATTACTCCGCAAAGAACTGCGTAAGCAGTTTAACCAACTAGAGTACCGCCTTGACAAGCGTGCACAACTCAACGAGTAGCATACTGAACTACCGAGCAAGCAAGCGAATTAGTAGTGCAAGCGAATCAATAGTGCAAGCGAGTCAGTAGTGCAAGTGAATCAGTAGTGCAAGCGAGTCAGTAGTGCAAGCGAATCTCCCGACCCAACGACCTGTGTGAACAGACCTTAGGTTTCGATAATTACTAACCTGCGGGTACGCGCAGGCAAAACGTAGAACCAACTGAAACTAGTTCGGGCGTCTGTTATTCTATGTATTTTCAATAACCCGAATAGCTAGTTGAGTTCGCTCCAAAGGGACGACTTTAGCCGAGAGAGGATTCCCCAAAGGAGGCTGTGCCACGAATGCATCCAACTTCTGCAGAAGTGTTGAGCTAACTAATGTAGCCCCTTTCCCCTAACTCCAATGACTGGGGAGGCTGGATCGTTGCCCGTAGGGTGGTTGTTAACAACCTGTCCATTGGAGTTTGTACCGCTCTGTCCTCTCCCTTGACAGACACATAGGAGCGAATAGGTACGTTAGGGGTTGCTTAACTAACGACCCATTCTATGCTGTGGTCTTTAAACCATTCGAGCATCTTGCCTGTGAAGGCGAATGTGAGGCCATTTATGTGATTACAACATTTTGTATTTAGCGCTGTTCGAGGTCGCATGACCGTCTCATCCGATCATCATAGTACTAGACGTGTTGCACACGACTACAAGTACTCTAGGAAGAAGGGGGTATAGCTCCTGAATAGAAGCCTCAACAGGAGTGTTTCACAAAGACGTAAAGTTTATCAACTTTACTTTATCTTTTGAAACAACAGTACCTTGTGCCAACATTATGCATGTGATTATCTCGAATCACATCCGCTATCGGGGTATCTACATGTCTCGCATGACTCGATACCGGCCTCGATAGACGGGATACGAGTTTCTCAACAGAACACCCGCCAAGAAGTTCGCTCGAACCCCTAATTCGAGATCACCCGAGATATGCCAAAAAGGCGAGCAGAACCAGCTAGTCACATTCTTCCAAATGCTTCGATTTGGAGCAGTCTTTGATGCTTTTGCGCAGCTCTCTAAAATCTCAAGTCGACTCTGCAGGATTGCGCACAAGAAGAGCCAGGATTCTTGCGAGGTATCCCTCTCCTTAGACGAGGATGTGTCGCTCGCTCCTGACTGAACTCTTGTCGCAAGAGGGAGAATGGTAAATGCCCCTTGCATCCTCCACGAGGATGCCTTTAAAGCATACACAAAGAGCAAGGACCTGCACGTCTGCAATAGCAAGGCAATACCAACACATGCAAAAGCAAGAGCCTAGCGCAAAGCGCGACGACAAAGTAAAGGCTGTAAGCAGGAGTGCAACGTAGAACCTTTGCGTGATGCGTAACGGCAAAGTAACGAAACTGTAAACAAGAGTGCAACGCAAAACCTGTGCGCGATGCGCAACGACAAAGTAAAGGCTGTAAACAGGAGTGCAACGCAGAACCTTTGCGCGATACGCGACGGCAAGGTAAAAGACAAGGATCGCGAAACCGCGTCCTTGAGTTAAATGTGTACTCATATAAATATATATATATTTATATATATATATATATATATATTTATTTAATGGTCCCTTTTTAGTTAATTGAACTTAATTCAATTGTCCAAGTCTTCTGTGTAATCTTCCTCTACCTTTTAGAGTTGCAAGCTTGCTGTCATCCGCGGATGTACGCGATTGGCGGCTCGGGTCGCGGAGCACGAGCAGGATCCGTCACACGAGCTGCAAAAGTAACGATCTTAGCAAGCCACCACCAAAAATAGAAGGTCAGGGGCACTGTCGTCGTCCTGACGTAAAGGAAGCAGAGGCAGGGGCATCGTGCACATGCGCACCTGCTATAAGCACAAGAAGCAGGGGCAGGGCCACGAGCCCCTGCTGACATGCTGTCAGCGAACCACGGGGAGGCTTCGCCCTACCAACCAAGAGAGCAAGGAAGCGAGACCCTTCCCTGCAAGCCACTAAGGGGGAAGCAGGAGGCCGCACCTTGCCTTTCAACAACGAACGGAGGCCCGCCTGATGCCAGGGAAAAACGAGGCGAGGGGGCTTGCCCCGGCCTGCCAAAAAACAGCGAAGGCAGGGGCGATGCCCCTGCCTAACGAGAAAAGAGGCACAGGGCGAGCTCTGCCCCCTCCCTTGCCGTAACAACGAGCTGGGAGGGGGCTCAACCCTCTCCCCTGTCAAAACAAAGAGCAGGGAGGGGGCTCAGCCCCTCTCCTACTGTAACACGAAGCAGGGAGGGGGCTTAGTCCCTCCCTTGCCATAAGGGGATGCAGGGAGCAGGGAGGAGGGGCTCGACCCCTCCCTTGCCGTAACAGGAGGCAAGGAGGGGGCTCAACCCCTCTCCTGCCTAATAGGGAGCAGGGAGGGGAGCTCAACCCCTCCCCTGCCGTGACAGAAGAACAGAGAGGAGGGGGGCGAGCCCCTCCTTTGCCGTAGCAGGAGGCAGGGAGGAGGGGCTCGGCCCCTCCCCTGCCGTGACAGAGGGAACAGAGAGGAGGGGGGGGGGGGAGCCTCTCCTCTGTCGGAAGAACCACGAAAAGGTAGGGGCTCCGCCCCTGCCGAGAAATCCACAAAAGGCAGGGGGACGGAAGCCCCTGCCGTAAAGGTGGGCCGACACAGGGAGTTCCGCTCCCTGCCGGCAAAACAAGAGGGACAGGGGGAGCGGAGCCCCTGCCGACACAGTAAGTGACAGGGGGCGGAGCCCCCTGCCGACGAATGGCGACGCCCCCCTGTCAGTCGACCAAAGAGAGAGAGACTGGGGGGAGTCCCCCTGCCGACGACAGGGGGCTCAACCCCCCCCCCCCCCCCTCCCCCCCCTGTCGGTTGATCCCTCACCGAGAAGAAGTGGCAGAAGGAAAAGAAAAGAGGGGAGGTGGAAGCGTACCTGGGGTCGCCGGCGCCTTCACAACAGAGAGAGGGAAGGAGATGGTGGTCGGCGGCTTCGGTCGTCTGTGACTGTGGCCGTCGACCGCTGCGGAGAGCGAGAGGGTGACCGAGGGGGAGAGCCGACGAGGCTGTCGCCGATGGCAGCCGTCGATGGTCGCCAGTGGCTGCCAGGGAACGAGGTTGTCGGCGGTGAGGGGAGAGAGATTGAGAGACGAGAGGGGGAAGGAGGTTTCAAGAACCTCCCCCCCTCAGTCGCTGCGTGCTTTTAAAAGCACGCAGCCGACTGATTTACCCGGGTCGGATCCGGCCTGGATCCAAAATTCTTTTTTTTTTTCAGTTTATTACACGTAACATCAAACACCATTTTTGTTGAACATCAGATGTGTGTGGTGTATCCAATTTGTGAAAAAAACAATTTAGCGATGGTTGCGACTGCTGGTAAAGGGTAAAAAATGATACTTTTTAGCATACACCACTTGTTCGACTAAAGCGTCTAACCCCATAGATGTGTTCGACGACACTTATATCATGTTTTTTTCAATGAGAAAAATGATATTTTGAGCCTCAAAAATTTATGAAAATGACGGGCCACTGATTTTTTAAACCTTATAGAACGAGAACCTCAAAAGAGAATGATCCAACAAGAACACACGATCACCAAACAAAAAAATAATGCACTATGGCACAACACAAGCACATAAGTGCTAAATAGTCTTAAAAGAGACAAGAACATGCATAAAAAAATGATTTTTATTGATGAATAGCTTTTAGAAAAGCTTTAGAATACCAAGGCCTTTAGCCTTATTTATATATAAATGAGAGACCAAGGGGGCTCCCATTATAGACGTTGGGGAGCTCCAATGGTCATATTTATGACCGTTGGGAGATGCCCCAACGTCTATACTGGGAGCAATGACAACAATACCCATGTATGAAATTACCAAAATGCCCCTGTTGGCCATACTGAATTACCAAAAATGCCCCTGTTGACCATACTGAATTACCAAAATACCCCTTATGAAATGACCAAAATACCTTGTAGGCAGCCTAAATTATCAAAATACTCCTGCATGAAATGATGAAAATACCCCTAGTGGGGCAGACTAAATTACAACAAGATATATCAAGAATATATATATATATATATATATATATATATATATATATATAAACACTCCCCCTCAAACTTACAATCACTCACCATAAGTTTGCAATTACAAAAGAAAGAACTCATTACATAAAAAATCTTCATCGATTCCATTAAGTTCTTCTATCCGATATTTTATTAAAGGATGTTCTTGGTCTTTAATCATATGCTCTATTATACACAAGGTCTTTAGGATCTTCAATATCATCTCGAGAACCTGGAAATAGAGCTAACAAAACATCCCAATTATACACAAGGATATATATATATATATATATCATAAAACATAAAAGAAGATTTTAAAATGAACTATATTAGTTATATATTATGGAGAGAGGATGAACAAAAATACAATATATATAAACAAACACAACAAAAGATTGAGTGTTAAGACAAAATACACAACAAAAATAAAATATATATATATATATATATATATATATATATATATATATATATATATATATATATATATATATATAGAGAGAGAGAGAGAGAGAGAGAGAGAGAGAGAGAGAGAGAGAGAGAGAGAGAGAGAGAGAGAGAGAGAGTATTAAAAAAGATTGAGTGTTAAGACAAAATGTTTTTAATAATTTTAAGCACAGAATTTTAAACATAATAAAAAGGTTTACAAACAATTTTGAAAAAATCAAAAACATATATGAGATGATCATACTTCAAAGGAATCTAATTTAGAAGAATGTAATCACAAAATCAACACATTTCGTAGATATTGATCCGAGAATTTGACCATAAAAGTACATGTTAAATAATCATGCATGCATAATATCCCAATACTTCAAAATGAGAAAGTAAAACATACTAAGGAAACTCCACACTCATGCATAAGATCTGAAAACTCAAAAACAACCAACAACAAAGGGGAGTTAACTTCATGCATTTAAGATAATCAACACATATTTAACATGTAGTCATATTTAACAAATAAATATGAACCTTTAAATATTACGAGTAAGATCAAAAGAGAACAATTAAACAAGACAACTCACTAAGGAGTTAAATTCACACAAGGAGAAAATAAAATATTCATGAAAAGGATTTTTAGCTATTTTCACACAAATGCCCAGCGGAAACAATGACGAAATTCAGAATTCCACATACAACAAGGTTTAATATCACAGATCAACGTAATTACAATGAAAAAATTCAAAATCCCAATAATAAAATATTCAAATACCATGTAATGAAATGGCGATATTCAAATATCCCCACCAAAGTCCACCAAATGGATACACAAGTGGACAATAAAAAGCTCAGAATGGAGTCCATTCACAAAAGAAGAGTTAAATAAATTCATTCTTACAACAATATGTACAAGATAAATAATATGAGACAAATACATATCCAACATGCAATTAAAGCATAGTTAATGCACATAATGTATGAAAATTGTCTTCAAAGAATAACGATTTTCTATACAAAAGCACATGTAAGAAAATATTTCAATGAATAAACATTTCCCATACAAGGGCAAACAAATAGTAAAAGTTTAGAAATTTTATGGAGATTTTAAAAAATTCCACATAACAAAAGGAATGATATTTGCAAATATCAGCACCAATTTGCTCACCACAAACGAACACCTCTTTGAGCTCTAACCCAAAAAACCTCACAATTCAAGTGTATCAACACATAGGACAAGAGATCAAACACAAATGTTAGAAATAACCATACCAGTGACCACGAACCAGCAATACTGGCTATCTGACAATACAAATCAACTATAACCACAAGAGGTGTACATACTTCACCTTAAAAATGATCGTAAAACTGCAAACAATAACAACAGTTATAACGTGTGCATATAACTCACCACAACCATGGTTGGAGAACTGCTAAATAAAAATCTTTTATCCAACAAAAAATAACACCCAAATAAGAGATATGAGTGGAGAAACCAATGAGGTAACGAGAGCTTCTAATGAAATCAAACTAATGTCATAAAAAATGATGTATATAATTAATTAAATATATAACATATATAATTGAGAAATTGATTACATAACTGAGTAAAAATTGATTATACAAGAATTATATAATATATATGTAATATACACCTGTCCAAACACAATATATATGTATATAACTGAAAAATAGATTATATAACTGAGTAGAAACAGATTATACATGAATTATATAATATATATGTAATATACACTTGTCCAAACACAAAATATATATGTATATAACTGAAAAACAGAAACTGAAAATGAAAAAAAGAAGGAAAAAAGAAGAAAAACAAAGAGAGTGGCAGGCGAGAGTTCAAAGGAGGAGAAAAAATAATAGAAAAAAAAAAGAAAAGGGAAGGGGAAAGAAAAAGAGGAAAAAAGGAAAAAAAAATTGCGTACCTCGCTTTGACGGGTCCTTCTTCTCGCATTGAGAGAGGGAGAGCGATACCTCTTTCTTCCTTTCGGCAAAAAGAGAGGGAGAGCGAGAGACGAGAGGCAATGGCCCTACCTCTCTTCTTCTTCTTCTTCTTTTAGCCTTCCTTTCGGCAGAGAGAGAGGGAGAGTGAGATTCTAGAGATGAGAGTAGGGAGAGACGAGAGAGCAGGGAGACAAAAAGAGAAAAAGAGGGAGGCCACTCTTTATTTGTCCCCAATTTTTGGTCAAATAGGGGCTTTGACCTATAATGAAATATGCGAAAATACTAACAAGAGCTACTATGGGCTTACAAGATTACAAACACAAAAGTGCACAAGCACAAGTCCACTAAGGGACAATGCACAAGCCAATATTGGGAATAGCAAGAACTCAAAATATAACAAATTATAGGCTTTATTGAACAAATGCTTAACATAAGCATTAAGTAATACAAGAGGCGCTCAACCCCTATTTATACACAAACAACCACAAAAAGGGGAGGCCATTGGGAGATCCCTTAAAGTCGTTGGGAGCTCCCAATTGTCATAAATATGACCGTTGGGGAGCCCCAACGACTCTTTGGTCTTAATGATCAAAGCGCCCTTGGTCTTTGGGAAAAGGACCAATATATAAAACTATAAATAAAAAAGTAAAAAACTGTCCCTATAGGACAGATTCTATTATAACAAAAAAGACCAAAATACCATTGACAATAATAAAAAACAAAAGACTTAAAATATACTATATATATGAATATATATACATATATTTTAACACCCCTCCTCAAACTTACGGTGTAAACACTGAAAGTTTGTTGAGAAACAAAAAACGAGGAGCAACAAGAGGCTTGGTAAAGAAGTCTGCAAGTTGAAATTCCTAATATGACATATGGCAATTCAATCGTTCTTCTCAAGAATTCGTCATGAACATAGTGACAGTCCATATCAATGTGCTTGGTACGCTGATGTAAGGTGTTGTTGCTGGCAATATAAATTGCACATTTATTATCGCAATACATTTTCGAAGGTTGAGAGATGATAATTGTAAAAGTATCTTCAACAAGATACTAATAACAATATTACAATATTCTTGGAAACAAATGCGTACACATACGCAAAACAAGAAGCATACCCAAGAGTACAAAAAGCACAACACAAACTCACAAATGCGCAGAAGCATACCCAAGAGTCATAAGATTGAAAAGGTGCTTGAGCTATAATCCCAAAAGCATGAAGAATACACAAGGGGAGAGCCCCTTTAAATAGAGGAGGTGGAGTCCTTGGAGAGGCTCCACCTCTAGCCGTTGGAGCTCCTTCCAACGGTCACAAATGTGATCGTTGGAAGGGGCCCAACGACTAGATGGTGGGCCCCTCTAAGGTGCTTTCCACCTTTTACAAAAAATAACAAAAATAAAAAAGAAAAAGAATAAGAGGAAATTACAAAAACATATTCTAAAAAGAATATGTTGTAAAAAGACTAAACTACCCCTACGACTAAACAATTAGAAATATATATTATATATATATATATAATAAGTAGATACATATACATATATATTAATATATGTATATGCATTACCTTATATATATAAAATATATATATATATATTACATTGCATGATTAGATTACATAATTTAACACTCCCCCCCTCAAACTTAGGGTAGTATGACCGAGAGTTTGCTAAGAAGGAAGTTGAAGTGTGGAGCACACAAAGCTTTGGTGAAGAAATCCGTCAACTGATATTCTGACGTGACATATGGAAGGTCAATGACTCCTTTGAGGTACGCCTCACAAACATAGTGACAATCCATCTCTATGTGTTTGGTCCGCTCATGAAAAATGTGATTTTTAGCAATATAAATTGCACTTTTGTTGTCACAGCATAGCTTGGTAGGTTCTTCGATTGTGATCCCCATATCTTCCATCAACTGATGAGTCCAAACAATTTCCATGGTAGTAGTTTCCATGACACGATATTCGACTTCAGCTGATGATAGAGATACTTTTTGCTGCTTCTTGCATCCCCATGAAATTAGCGAATCTCCTAAGAACACACAAAAACCAGTGGTGGAGTGACGGTTATTTGGGTCACCTCCCCCAATCAGAGTCAGTATAAGCAATTAACTTTAAATCAGACGAATAGAATAGAAAAACTCCCTTGTTTAGAGTACCCTTAATGTATCTTACGACTCGTAAGATAGCACTCATATGGATGGATGTTGGTGCATGCTGAAACTGACTTACAGTATGCACTGCATGAGAGATATCTGGTCTGGTAATACTCAGATACATCAATGATCCTACAAGCTGCCTGTAGGGAGTAGGATTCGAAAGAGAAACACCATCATTAATCTTCATTTTAGTTCCCACTATGGCAGGAGTTTCACAAACCTTTTCATCTGTAATACCTGACCTGCCAATGGTCTCAGAAGCAAGCTTAGTTTGGGATAAGAAATACCATCTATGAGATTATGCTACTTCAATTCCCAAAAAATAAGTTAGAAAACCCAAGTCAAACATTTCAAATTTATCTTTTAAAATTGATTTTATACCCTTAACCCCATTAGAATCACTTCCGGTGATGAGCATATCATTCACACACAATAGCAAAATTACAATCCCTGCATTGGATTTTCTAACAAACAAAGCAGTGTCAGTAAAGCAAAAAAAAACCATTTTCCAACATTACTGAGTTAAACCTATCATACCAAGCCTTAGGGGTTTGTTTTAGACCATAGAGCGCTTTCCTAAGACGAAACACTTTTCCTTTGGGAGTCTCCATTCCAGGTGGAGCATCCATATAAACTTCCTCATTCAAATCACAATTCAGGAAGGCATTCTTAACATCCATTTGATAAATGTTCCAGTTGTTAATTGATATAACAGTGATGAGACATCAAACAATGACCATTCGGGCCACAGGCGCAAAAGTTTCTTCATAGTCAATCCCATACTCTTGACTATAACCCTTGGCAACCAATTGAGCCTTATATCTCTCAAGAGATCCATCGCTCTTAGTTTTAATTTTAAAAACCCATCTACACCCTATTGTTTTCTTACCCTTAGGAAGAACTTGAAATTCTCATGTCTTAGCTTTTTTCAGAGCTCCGAGTTCACTTTCCATCGCAACTATCCATTCACGACTTTTACTAGCTTCCACAAAGTTTCTAGGTTCTACGTAGGAGTGAATGGCACTAAGACATGCTCTATATCTAGGTGAAAAAGAATCATATGATATGAACCTAGAGGGAGTTTTTCTGTGTCTTTCGGTTCTACAAAGATTTTTCTCACCTTGAGGAATAGTCTGACTGCCGGTCCCAAGCTCGGATAAAGGAGGAGGGTTGCGGTAGGCCTGTGACAGCCAGCATAAAAACTTTGTCATATCCTATGAAAATGAACCAATATGAGAATTTCGTTGGGGCGTTCCCTACTGAGCGACGCGCTGTACTCTCTAGGCCCGGAGGCAGTGATAAATGTGCAAGGGTTGCTAGGTCGTCGCCCAGAAGCGACGCGTCACACCGGCACCCGGGTGTGGTGTCAAATAGGCAGGGGTTCCCTCACTTTGTTGGACGGGTGGGGGTAAAGAAGTTAGTGCAAGACCATAAAATTAGGTTAGCCACTTGGAACATAGGGTCTTTAACTGGTAAGTTGGTAGAGTTAGTAGATGTTATGTGTAGGAGAAAGATTGATATTTTATGTCTTCAAGAGACCAAATGGGTAGGTGAGAAAGCTAAAGTGATAGAACCTTGGGGATATAAGATTTGGTATACAGGAATAAATAGGAATAGGAATGGAGTAGGGATTGTTATGAGTCGTCAGTTTATAGATAATGTAGTTGAGGTCCGTAGGAAGGGTGATAGAATTTTACTTATTAAATTAGTATTAGGTACGGATATTATTAATATTATTAGTGTTTATGCACCTCAAGTAGGTTTAGATGATTCCATTAAGCATCAATTTTGGGAAGATTTAGATGGAGTAGTACAAGAGACATCTTATGGAGAAAAGCTTTTCATCGGCGGTGACCTTAATGGACATGTAGGCATTAGTAGGGATGGATTTGAGAATATCCATGGAGGCTATGGTATAGGAGAAAGAAATGAAAGTGGAGAAAGGATTTTAGATTTTTGTTTGTCCTATGATATGATCTTAGCAAACACTTGGTTTAGGAAGAGGGAGTCTCACCTAGTAACATTTAAAAGTGGGGTTAATACGAGTCAGATAGATTTTTTCCTACTTAGAAAGAGAGATAGGGGTTGTTGCATCGATTGTAAGGTTATACCAGGAGAAAGTGTAGCTACACAACATAGAGTCTTAATTTTAGATCTTAGAATTAGACAATGCCGCAAAAGGGATAGGCATAGGATAGATCCTAGAATTAAGTGGTGGGCACTGAAAGGAGCTAAACAAGGAATGTTTGTAGAGCAGGTAGTTAAGGAAGTTGATTGGTGTCTCGAGGAGGATTCAGAATCAATGTGGAATAAGATAGCGGGTGGTATGAGAAAAGTAGCTAAGGAGGTAGTGGGTGAGTCTAAAGGCGGTGCACCACTAGGTAAGGATACATCATGGTGGAACGAGGATGTCAAATTAGCTATTAAGGTTAAAAGAGAGTGTTATAAAAATCTAAGTAAGAGTCGTGATAATGAGAATTTGGAGAAGTATATGATAGCAAAGAAGGAAGCTAAAAAAGTTGTTCGAAACGCGAGGGCTAAGGTATATAAGGAGGTTTATGACAAGTTGGATACCAAAGAAGGCGAGAAGGATATTTATAGGCTTGCAAAGATGAGAGATATGAAATCGAAGGATTTGGGTATGGTTAGATGTATCAAAGATGAAACGCAAAGGGTTTTAGTCAAAGATGAGGAGATTAAGGAGAGATGGAAAGATTATTTTGATAAGCTATTTAATGATAGTCATGCTCAAGATCTTGGAGACTTCTCCATTCCTTTTCATGAGATAAATCGTGACTTCATGCGCAAGATTCAAAAGAAAGAAATTGCAGAGGCTTTGAAGAAAATGAAATCAAGATGGGCAGTTGGCCCAGATGGTATACCTATCGAGGCTTGGAAATGCTTGGGAGAGAAAGGTTTAGAATGGTTGACAAATCTTTTTAACTTGATTTGGCGAACAAATAAGATGCCTAATGAGTGGAGGAAGAGTACTTTGGTGCCTTTATATAAGAATAAGGGTGATATACAAGATTGCACAAACTATCGTGGTATAAAACTCATGAGTCATACTATGAAACTTTGGGAGAGGGTGATTGAGTCTAGGTTGAGGAAGGTTGTCATGATATCGGAGAATCAATTTGGTTTTATGCCTGGAAGATCAACTATGGAAGCTATACATCTTCTTAGACAACTTATTGAAAGATATAGAGAGAGGAACAAAGATTTGCATATGGTTTTTATTGATTTAGAGAAGGCATACGATAGAGTACCTAGGGACGTTCTCTGGTGGACAATGATGAAGAAAGGTGTTTCTCTCAAGTACATTAGTATAATTAAAGATATGTATGAAGGAGTAGTAACCAATGTCCGCACTTGTGGAGGGGTGACAACCAATTTTCTGATAACGGTTGGGTTACATCAAGGATCTGCTTTAAGCCCTTTCCTATTTGCGATAGTGATGGATGAGCTTACGAGATCAATTCAAGAAAATGTACCGTGGTGTATGTTGTTTGCTGATGATATTGTTTTGATTGATGAGTCTAGAGCTGGGGTTAATGCTAAGTTAGAATTATGGAGACAGACATTGAAAGCTAGAGGTTTTAAGTTGAGTAAGAGTAAGATTGAATATATGGAATGTCGGTTTAGTAAGCAACGAAGTAGTGATGGGAGTGTAGTGAAGCTTGGTGAGCAAGATATACCGGTGAATGATTATTTCAAATATTTGGGATCCATCATTCAAAAGTATGGAGAAATTGATGGAGATGTAAATCATAGGATAAAGGTTGGGTGGATGAAATGGAAAAGTGCTACTGGAGTGCTGTGCGATCGTAGAATGCCATTGCGGTTGAAGGGAAAGTTTTATAGGACGACTATTAGACCCGCTTTACTATATGGTACGGAATGTTGGGCTGCCAAGAGACATCATATTCAAAAAATGAGTGTAGCTGAGATGCGGATGCTTAGATGGATGTGTGGAAATACAATAAAAGATAAGATTCGGAACGAAGAGATACGTAAGAAGGTAGGTGTTGCACCCATTGAAAATAAGATGCGAGAGAATCGTTTACGGTGGTTTGGACATATTCGGCGAAGGCCTAATGATGCTCCAGTTAGAAGGTTGGAGAAATGGGAAAATATATTAGTTAAAAGAGGTCGGGGTAGGCCTAGGAAGACTTGGATGGAGATGATAGGAAAGGATATGAATGCTTTGAACCTCACCGAGGACATGGCGTTGGATAGAAATGATTGGAGGAAAAGGATTCATGTGGAAGACCCAAAATGAATTTCTTTTTTGGTTCATATCGCTGACCCCAATTGTTTTGGGATGAAGGCGTAGTTGTTGTTGTTGTTGTTGTTTGTTGTTGAGGAATAGTCTGACTATCATCATATCTTTCAAGAGCACTTTTAAAAGTGCTTCTATCTCTATGAGTATAGGTGATGGGATCTCTAGATGACCCTTCATCAATAGATTGGTGAGAGGAGTAAAGTGGAGAAATGATTTCCTCAATATCACTATCACTTGAGTCATTCTGATTTGTCTCATCATCACTAGAATCATCATCTTTGGCTAATAGTTCAAAAAAAAAAAATCAACATTTTGATTATGTAATTCTGGACTTTCAAAATCACTAAGATTTTTAAAAAAACTCACATTTCTGGAAACATAAAGTTTGTCATTTTTAATGTCATAACATCGAAAACCCTTATGGGTTTCAGAATAACCAAGAAAGGCACACGGAATGGTCTTTGGGGAAAGCTTATCATTTTTATCTGTAAGGACAAAGCACTTACATCCAAACACCCTTAACCTGCTGTAATCAGGTTCTTTTTCTTACAACTTTTGAAAAGGAGAAATTTTACTCAAATTCTTTGATGGAAGTCTGTTTATGAGATATACCGAGGTAAGGGTTGCTTTAGCCCATAGTTTCTTTGGAATATTTTGCGAAATGAGTAAGGTTTTATTTGTTTCAATAATATGCCTATGCTTCCGTTCGGCTAACCCATTTTGTTGTGGGGTTTTCGGGCAAGATTTCTGACGGATAATACCATAACTTTCAAGGTAACTCTTGAATTCATTTGAAAGGTATTCACCACCAGAGTCAGACCTAAGAATTTTTAAACTTTCATTAAATTGATTTAAAATCATCATATGAAATGTTTTAAACATTGAAAAAACTTCATGTTTATGTTTAAGAAAGTATATCCAAGAAAACCTAGTGTAATCATCCACGAAAATAACATAATATGAGAATCCTCCTTTAGATATCACAGTAGCGGGTCCCCGTACATCAGAATGAACAATTTCAAAGGGCTTTGTTGAAAACATGGATTTTTGAGAAAAATGAAGACTTTTCGTTTTCCCAAGAATATAATCATTACAAACAAAATCTCATTTACAAAGATGCTTAATAAAAGGCAAATAAGAGATTTTAACAATGTTGGGTTGTCCCAATCTTTTATGCCATACATGAATATCTTTGTTTTGAACAACATTACAAAATTGATTCTTGGGAACTTGAAGAAAGTCAACGTAGTAGAGTTCGCCTCTCCTAGAGCATTCCCCAATCAATCTCCCAGACTGGTGATCCTGAATCCAACATTTATCAGAAGTGAATTTTACATCGCAACCATGATCCGAGAGTTGAGAGACCGAAAGTAAGTTTAAATTTAATTTTGGTATAAGACGAATTTTAGGGATAAAAAAATCTTGTTTTTCAAAATTTCCTATTCCTTTGATTTCAAGAGGTGTTCCATCCGCCGTTGAGACAAAAGATGAAAGAGGATTTTTAGAAAATTCAGAAAGAGAACAAACACTTGGAGTCATATGAAAAGATGCGTCTGAATCTAAGAGCCAAGATATCTTACCAGAAGGTGAAGAGGTAGACATAGCAGCTCCGAAAATTCCTCCCTTGAGAAGAGGTTGCAAAGCTTCTACAATTTGATGAAGAGAAAGAGACCCATTTGACGATGATGGTCGTTCCTCTTGTTGAGATGTCATGGCCATAGCAAGTATTTTCTTCCATTTTGGGCATATAGGTTTAATATGCCCCGGTTCTTTACAAAAATAACATGTAAGCTTGCTATAGTTCTTCTTTACACCTTGACTAATTGAATTTTGTTTCTTTAAGTGAGGAGGCTTATAAGTTTTCAAATTGCTCCCCGGTCTTGATATCACATTAGCGCCTTCATTTTCTTCATTACTTGAAGTATCAAGAACACTTGAATTGTTTTTGCTAAAGTTCATACGAGTTTCCTCCCCACTTAGCTTTGTAATGACATCTTCAAGAGAGGGGGAAACGAAGGAGGAAAGGAGAGAGGACCGAATTTGCTTGAACTCGGGTCTAAGGCCATTCAAAAAATTAAAAAAATAGTCCTCTTCCAATTATTTGTATCTAAGCTCAATAGCTTCTCCACTCCACTTAGGCTCAAGCATTGCGAGTTCATCCCATATGGACGACAATTTCGCAAAGTATTCCCTTATGGACATCTCATTTTGTTGAAGGGTCAAAGCCCTTTTTTGGAGATAGACGTGTATATTTTTTCTAGATAATGCCAAGCTTTCGATGCTTTCTTGAATTTAATAATGTTGGCATTTATCTTTGTTTCAACTGATGAAAACATCCAAGAAAGGATCTTGAAAATTTTCATTTCCCATTCTTCATGTTTCTTGAAGTATTCCTCATGAGCTTTGTTCCTCTCTTCTCCTTTGAGAATTTTGATTTCGCCTTTCTCTACCAAAGTAATCCTTGGTTTGGGTTCCGATATAGAACCAAGAACGTATCCCTAAAGACCCTTACCTTTTATTTGAGCTTCCATGTTCCCGGCCCAAACATGATAGTTTGAGCCATTCAATTTGAAGCCAAGAGAGAAATGAGAGTCTTTTTCTCCCATTAGAGAGGATAGAAGTTGAAAAATAATACGTACCTAAAGAAACTTTCGCGCCTTCCTTAACAAAAGAGTCTCAAAATATTGCTCGAAGAAGGTTATCCACTTCAAATGCCAATAGCTTGAAGGCACATTTTTCGAGGCACTCGAAAAATAAATAAAAGCACGAAGCTCCTTCTTCAACCAAGCTTTGATACCATGTAAAAGTATATTCAACAAGATACTAATAACAATATTACAATATTCTTGAAAACAAATGTGTACACATACGCAAAACAAGAACACTTGAAACACTTGTGCACAAAAAGCACAACACAAACTCACAAATGCGCAAAAGCATACCCAAGAGTCATGAGTGAAAAGGTGCTTGAGCTATAATCCCAAAAGCATGAAGAATACACAAGGGGAGAGCCCCTTTAAATAGAGGAGGTGGAGTCCTTGGAGAGGCTCCACCTCTAGCCGTTGGAGCCCCTTCAAACGGTCACAAATGTGATCGTTGGAAGGGGCCCAACGACTAGATGGTGGGCCCCTCCAAGGTGCTTTCCACCTTTTACAAAAAATAACAAAAATAAAAAAGGAAAAAAATAAGAGGAAATTACAAAAACATATTCTAAAAAGAATATGTTGTAAAAAGACTAAATTACCCCTATGGCTAAACAGTTAGAAATATATATTTTATATATAATAAGTAGATACATATACATATATATTAATATATGTATATGTATTACCTTATATATATAAAATATATATATTACATTGCATGATTAGATTACATAATTTAACAATAACCCCCATATCTCTGAGAAGGCTTCTTATCCACATAAGTTCCATAGTTGTAGTAGTTGCCATAGCCCTATACTCAACTTTAGTGGACAAAAACGAGACCTTCTGTTGTTTCTGACACCTCCAAGTAATCAATGAATCTCCTAGAAAGACAAAAAAAACTGTAGTTGAGATTCGATCATTGAGATTTCCTCCTCAATTTGCATCAGTGTAAGAATATAAATCTAAAGATGAAGATGATGATAAGAAAATCCCTTTAGATATAATGTTCTTGATATATTTGATGATCTTCAGTACAATACTCATATGCATAGTCGTTGAAGAGTGTTGAAATTGACTAACAGAGTGAACTGCGTGTACTTTATCTGGTCTTGTGATAGACAGATAAATGAGATACCCAATTAGTTGTCTTTATGGTGTGGGGTCTTCAAGAAGAGTCCTATCTTCAAGTCTTAATTTAGCATTCACCACTTCAAGATTTTTCACTTTCTTATCATCTGAAATCTTAGATTTAGCACAAATATCAACAAGTTTTATTTAAGAATGTACCCTCTGGGAGAGTATGCAACTTCAATTATCAAAAAATATCTTAAAAATCCTAAGTCAGACTTATCAAAATTTTCTTTTAAAAATTTGTAACATTACTAACTCCTTGTTCATCATTTCTTGTTATTATCATATCTACGTAAAGTAGAAGAATAACAATACTGGTACTTGTACTTTTGACAAAAAAGCATTATCAGTATAGCAAGAATGAAAACCCAAGTTAATCATAACATTACTGAATCTATCATACTAGGCCTTAAGAGCTTGTTTAAGACCATACAAGGCCTTTATAAGTTTAAGAGTTTTTCTTTTTTTAATATCAAATCCCTGCGGAGGATTCATATAAACTTTTTTATTTAGTTCTCTATTAAGAAAGACATTTTTTACATTTAATTGATGTATCGGCTATTTTTTAGTTGAGGCAACCACTATTAGGGTTCTAACACTAGTCATTCTAACTACGAGTGCAAAAATGTCCTCATAGTTAATTTTATATTCTTACGAGTATCTTTTAGTTACTAACCTAGCTTTATATATTTCTAAGGTACCATCACTCTTGGTTTTGACTTTAAAAAGCCATCTATATCCAATGATTTTCTTGTTTAAAGGCAACATAACTACTTCCCGAGTTTTTGCTTTCCTAAGAGCATTTAATTCTAAATTCATAACTTCATTCCGATGAAGAACATTTTTAGCTTCATTATAATGTGAGGGCTCATGATAGGAATCAGTGTTGTGAAAAGCGTTGAGGCGCTCCACCAAAAACTGAGGCGAGGCGCAAGCCTAGCGTAAGCCTTAAATTTTTTTTTGAAAACTTTAAAAAAATTATAAAAAAATATCTAAAAATACAAATAAATAAAGAAATGCTTTATTGATGAAATAACAACCAATAAGAAATAGAAAATCTCAAATAAGTACTAAAAAATATGAGATTAACATATAAAAGTAACTAAAAACTGATTATATAATTGGAAAATATATGAGATTAACCAAAAAAAGTTAAAATATATTAAGAAACTTATTACATAACTGAAATAACTGGAAAATATATGAGATTATTCTAAAAAATGTGAGATTAACATATAAAAGTAACTAAAAAAATGATTACATAACTGGAAAATATATGAGATTATCCAATAAAAGAAAAAATATACTAAGAAAACGTTTACATAACTGAAAAATATATGAGATTAACCAACAAAAGTTAAAATCTATGAGATCATTCTAAAAAATATGAGATTAAAATATAAAAGTAACTAAAAAAATGATTATATAACTGGAAAATATATGAGATTAACCAACAAAAGTTAAAATATACTAAGAAACTGATTACATAACTGAAATAACTAAAAAATATATGAGATTAACCTACAAAAGTTAAAATATATGAGATTTTTCTAAAAATATGAGATTAACATATAAAAGTAACTAAAAACTGAATACATAACTGGAAAATATATGAGATTAACCAACAAAATTTAAAATATACTAAGAAACTGATTACATAACTGAAATAACTGAAAAATATATGAGATTAACCTACAAAAGTTAAAATATATGAGATTATTCTAAAAAATATGAGATTAACATATAAAAGTAACTAAAAAACTGATTACATAACTGAAAAATATATGAGATTAACCAACAAAAGTTGAAATATATTAAAAAACTAATTACATGACTGAAATAACTGAAAAATATACGAGATTAACCAACAAAAGTTAAAATATAATAATATACACTTATTACATAACTGGAAAATATTTGAGATTAACCTACAAAAATCTTTTTGATTATGTCTCAGAAGTCTTGTAAATTTTTTTTTGCGCCATGAGGCACAGAGTGCCGCGCCTCAAGGTGAGGCACACCTTTTGCGCTTCAAGGCGCGTTTTTGATAACACTGATAGGAATGTAATGCTATTAGACCAACCTTATAATTAGGAGACGATCCATAAGAGACAAACCTATTTGGTGGAATAGACACTTGGCTAGATCTTCTAAGTGAAGTTTCTTCTATGGGCACACTATATTGAGAGAATTTTTCTAAGGCACTGGAAGGATTATTTTGTAAACGCCGAGTATAAACTTGAATAGTTTTAAAAGAATTATTAATGATGTCATCACTACTTGGTGATGACTCAATATTAGAGCATTCATTATTGTTATCATCTACGGTTTCATCACTATGATTCAAAGAATCATCATAGGTATATGTGTCTTCTCTTGAAGAGAGATCAAACAAAAACATATAGTCTATTTCCTCTTTCTTATCATTTTTTTCAAAACCATTTTCATTTTCTAAGAATGTCACATCTTTAGAAACATAAAGTTTATTATTTTTAGAATCAAATCATCTATATCCTTTTTTATTTTTGCCATATCCAATGAAAACACATTCAATAGATTTTTGAGATAACTTATCTCTTTTATGTAAAATCACAAAACATTTACAACAATAAATACGTAAACGATTGAAATCAGGTGTTATTTTAAGTAGTTTCTTGTAAGGAGAAACATTTTTTAAAGTGGATGATGGCATTCTATTTATCAAATAAGTAGAGGTTAACATTGCTTCAGCCCAAAAACTTTTGGTAATATTTTTTAAAATAAGTAGAGTTCTAGCGGTTTCTATTATATGCTTATGTTTTCTTTCCGCTAGTTCATTTTGTTGAGGGGTCTTAGGACAAGATTTTTTATGACAAATCCCATTTTACTTTAAATGGTTTTGAAATTCATTGGATAAGTATTGTCCACCCGAATCAGATCAAAAAATAAATACATTGCTTTGAAATTGATTTTTAACTTTCATTTAAAATTCTTTAAAGAGAAGACTTTTGATTTAAAATTAAGAAAGCAAACCACACATATCTAGTAAGGTCATCAATAAAAGTAACATAATACGAGTAACCACCTTTAGATATGATCGGAGAAGGGCCCCATACATCTGAACGAGTAATTCAAAAGGTATTGTGGAAACAAAAGTTCTATTAGGATACAAAATGAATTTCATTTTTTCAAGGATACAATCTTTGCAAATCATATCCTTTTTATTACAAATTTTTTTCTAAAAGGAAAAAGATACATTTTCGAATAGCTAGGATGTCCAAGTCTTTTATGTCAAGCTTCAATATCCTTGTCTTGGACATAGTTATAAAAAGATTTTAAAGGAAGAGACAACGAGTCCCTAAAATTGAGATTTTCCTTCCTATGACCTAGCCCAATCCGCTTCTCGGATCAGAGATCCTGTACAAAGCAACCCTTAGATGAAAAAGCGATTTCACATCCATGATCGAATATTTGAAAAACCGAAAAAATATTTAAATTTAATTTGGGATCAACTCTAACTTTTGGAACATAAATTTTTTAAAAATCTCTAGAATCTAAAGTTCCTATACTTTTAATTTTCAAAGCGGTCCCATCGGCGTTAGAAACACAAGACAAGTTTGAGTTGGTGCATATATCGGATAAGGCATTTTCATGAGGGATCATATGAAAAGATGCTCTTGAATCTAGAATCCAAGAATACATACTGGGAGAAGACGAGGAGGCAATGACGACACCCATTATAGATGAAGAAGTTGTTTTAAGAATTTGTTGAAGTGCCATGGATATTTAGCCAAGTGTATCTTTAAGATCATCTCCACTTGTGCCTTCTTCCTCCTTGAAAGTAGATTCTTCAACGAAAGCAACCTTATATTTAAAGGTTCTATTCAACTTAGGACCTATCTAGTCAAAAGCCCCAACTAGGCACTAACTAGTCTGCCTAGTCGGTCTAAGCGTAAGTAAAATGCCTAGGCTTTGCAATTCTTAGGTGGGTACCTTAAAAGGTACAAATTTCGCCGACTAGGCACCGACTAAGGTGCCTAGTTGGCAATTAAGCTGCCTCCGCCTAGGCATGCAGGTAGTTTAGTTATTTATTATTCATATATTATTGTTATTTTTTTGTGTATATATAATTATATATATGTGCCTATATTTGTATGATTTGTTATGTGAAATCATTAGTTATTATATGTATATATGTGTGTGTGTGTGTGTGTGTGTGTGTGTGTGTGTGTGTGTGTGTGTGTGTGTGTGTGTGCTACTTTGCTTTTGGGGTTTTTTTCCGTGAAACATTGAAAGCATACACAATTAATTTTAATTAATTATGTTTTTTATATATGTTGTGTTACTTTGTTTCTGATGAATTTTTATGTAAAAGCCTGAAAGCATGTTTAGCATTATGAATTATGTAATATGTCATTTATATATGTATGTGTTATTGTACTTCTGTAAAAGGTTGAAAGCATATTTTGTTGATTATACTGAATATATTATGAATAATTGAATATATATATATATATATATTTGTGTGTACAATTATATATATGTATATTCTGGTTATGTATATTAATATATTTTGTGAAAGCATGTGTATGTTTATACTTGTGTAATGAAAATATCTTATTAGTAAAAGAATTAAATATATTTTTATGTATATTTTGTGTACATTTTTATATTTTAATTGGGGTACCGCCTAATCCTTGACTAGTCTTTTAGGGGTCTGTCGACTAGGCACCGCCTAACGCTTTTGACTACATAGCTTAGGACAAACGGGTTTAATGTGACCCGACTCATTACAATGATGCCAAATAATCATTTTTCTTCCACTACTATAGTTATTTTGCCTTCCAAAGTATGGAGGCTTATAGGTCTTCACATTGTTGCCAGGCTTAAATACCACCAACACTTTATTGCCACATTTACTCATACCAAGACGAGTTTCTCCTTGGATTATTTTGGCAATGGCATCTTTAAGGAGAAGAGTAGATCTATGTAGGAGAGAAGATCTAACTTGCTCAAATTCGGGATGAAGCCCATACAAAAATTGAAAAAATCTCTTGTTCCATTTATTTTCGCCTAAGTTCTGTCTTCCATGGCAACAACTTAGGCTCCAACAGTGCAAGTTCATCCCATAGGGGATTTAAAGCACTATAAAAGTCTTGGACACTTAAGTCCCCTTGCTTGGTAGTTCTAATCTTATCTTGCAAAAAATATGCTCTTGCAAGATCTTTTTGGGTATATTTACCTTTCACGAAGAACCAAGCCTCATTCGCTTTTCTAAATATGTTAGCACATACCTTAAGCTCAACATTGTTCATGAACCATGCAAGAATTTTTGCATGGTTACTTTCCCAATCTTCCAATTGCTTATGATGATATTGAATGGCTTTGACAAGAGCATCTCCTTCTAAAGCCTTCGCTTAACCTCCCTTTAATTTTGTGAGCTTGAGTTGAGGCTCGGGGATAGTGCCCATCACATATCCCTAAAGTTTCTTTTCTTTGAGGTTATTTTTCATGGTGGAGGCCCATATCATGTAGTTTTTCCTATTAAGCTTTAAGGTAAGGTCAATTTTGGTCTCCACATGCTCCATTTTGAGTGAAAGAAAAAGAAAGAGTAAGAGAGTGAAATTTGGTGGAGGAGCACATGATCCCTTTGAATACTTAGGTCATGAATACGATCAATTGATGACACCTTTCCACAAGTCCAAGAGCACTATGACTCTAATACCATGTAATGAAATATGCAGAAATACAAACAAGAGCTACTATAGGCTTACAAGATTACAAACACAAAAGTGCACAAGCTTAAGTCCTATAAAGGACAATACACAAGCCAATATTGGCAATAGCAAAAAGACAAAATATAACAAATTATAGGCTTTATTGAACAAATGCCTAACACAAGCATTAAGTAATAAAGAGGGGTTCAACCCCTATTTATACACAAACAACCACAAAGGGGGAGGCCATTGGGAGCTCCCAACGGTCATAAATATGACCGTTGGGGACTCCCAATGACTCTTTGGTCCTAATGACCAAAGAGCCCTTGGTCTTTGGGAAAAGGACCAATATATAAAACAATAAATAAAAAGTACAAAACTGTCTCTAGAGGACAGATTCTATTACAAGGGAAAAGACCAAAATACCCCTGGCAATAACAGAAAATAAATAAGACAAAATATACTATATATATATGAATAGTGCAACCCTTTGTTGGGAATTCCCAAAAGGGGAATGCTCAACAAAGAGCCCTTATATATATTAAGTATATATATATATTAAGCTATGTCACATGGGTGCGGGTGTGGGTGCAAGTGCGGGGGTGCGGCACTTTCAAAAAACTTGGGTGCGGGGGTGCGGCAAACAATATATATATATATATATATATATATATATATATATATATATATATATATATATATATAAAGTCCAAAAGTTGGACATAAATGACAGGTCAGGTTGACCGCACGTGCACCTGCGTCGCGTCGACGCGGGTGCGGCACCCACTTTGCCGAGTCCATGTGACATATATATATATATATATATATATATATATATATATATTAACATGACCTCCATTTGACCCTATAATTAAAGAGGCAACCCTCGCTCTAAGGCGTACACCTCAAAGCGTATGAGGCTTACGCCTAAGGGGCTTTGCACTTTTTACTTGTGCCTCAAGGTACAAAGGGCCTCGCCTTGGGGTGAGGCACACTTTTTGCTCCTTGAGGCACATTTTTAACAACACTGATGAGTATTTTAGAGTATGCTAAAATTTTGGCAATATATCATCAATTTTTTTGAAATATTGTAGAACTCAGCTTTCATTTACATCCATTCCATGAGAATAAATTGCTTGAGCTGTAGGAAGTTTTACAAAAATAAGTGTTAACTAATTAAAAATATGGCATCAATGGTTGAGATGCTGCTTCATTATTGTATATGTTGGATAATTTTTAAGCATAAAATCCATGTAAACACCTTACAGGTGGGAACTTTTGTATATGAAGAAGATTCAAGTGATTTATATGACTTCAGGCATAGACCTCATAATGATAATTCTGAAAAAATGTGATTCCTTCACTTCAATGAGATCTTATTTTCTCTGCATAGCATCTGGCTCATTTGAGGGAATTGGTTTGCCACATGAAGTAGGTGAAATATATTAAACAGAAGTAATGAAAACATTTTCATATTGACATTGTTCATCATTTTTGTGAATTTTATATGTAAGTGCATGTGCTTGTGGACTTTTTTATTCTTTGCTAAGATGGTTTTGGTGAGGAATTTCAGGATATGAATATTCGGGAAGTCTTAATGAAAGCTGAAAAATCTTTGAAGTTGAGTAAGCAGAAGGACTGGTATAAGATTCTCGGAATTTCGAAAACTGCCTCTATTGCAGAGATTAAACGTGCATACAAAAAGCTTGCTTTACAGTGGCATCCTGACAAAAATGTGTATAATAGAGAGGAAGCAGAGGCCAAATTTCGTGAAATAGCAGAAGCATATGAGGTACGTTTCTACCACTTTGCAGCTTGGAAGTGCTTGTTTGTTGGTGTGTCGAACCTCATCAAAATTGCTGGGTATTTTATGAAACTTGAGATGGCCAATTATTCTAATTATCAACTGGCCCTAATATATGTTGTTTCTTGTTTAGGTTAAATCCTTTTTTTTTCTAATTCCTGGCTTTCAGCTTTTCACTTTTTACCCCTCAGTGAAAGGATGAGTTGCATCACTGTGTCAATATTGATGGAATCCTATGTCGCACGGACACTCGATTTCGGCCTCCCTACCCGTGTCCCCGTGTTGACACATGTCGACACCTGGACATGCCATTTTACCCTCCGTATATACAAGTTTGTATTCAATTTATAATTTATAATTATATTTTCAGTTTATAACTTTATATTTTCAGTATATAATATATATTTTAGATATAGCATATATATTTAGATTATATTCAGTTTATTTTAAATTTATGTGATATTTAATATATATATATATATATACATATACACACACACAGAAATTGGTAGCTGCACAATCCTTAGGTGCACAGCTACGAAACAATGATGCTGGCCATCCATCATCGCACGTGATGGACGACCATCACGCTGAAACGGTCCAAAAAATGCGCAAAAATGCATTTTTGGCTTTTTTGGTCTTTAGCGGGGGTTTTCGACTGACACTAACGCCACATGGGGATTCACCCTGCATTTTTAAAAAGATATTTTAGCGGCCGTCCAGAACCGCCACTAAAGGCTCTCTTTGCGCGATTTCGACGATGTTTTGCAGGAAAAACGCTGAGTGTCCATCACTTGCACAATGGATGCTCAATAACATTCCACTATGGATTGCGCTCTTACCTATCACTCTCTGAGAGAGAGAGAGAGATGGGTACGTGCTAAGTGGGTTTTTTCTGCCCTGTGTTGGGCATGGTCGATTTACGAGGAATCTACACCTGGATAATGTGTTTTTGATGAAAAAAAATGATATTTGGATTCTAAAAGATTTACAAAGATTTTAGACCATTGATTTTTTGAATGTTATAAAAACCCACACACATGTTAGAATCAAACACTTCAAGAGCTGATCTCTATAAAATCAAGTACATAGATGACATCTGAACTGTCAGAATTTAAAAATAAAATGAAAAAACATTTAGCACGCATGTTTCATTTAGCCTTTTTCATTTAGCACAGACTCATTATATATATATATATATATATATATATATATATATATATATATATATATATATATATAGCTGTGTCCCCGTACCCACAGTTTTTGGAATTGCTGTGTCGTACCCATACCCACACCCATATGGCAGATGAAATCACATTTTCTACTCTTGTTCCCTCTTCTATACCCTTGAACTTTCGCAACTATGTTTATATTTCTGATGGTTGCAATGCACCACAGATTCTTGGAGATGAAGAAAAGCGCGTAAGGTATGACAGAGGTGAGGACTTGGAGAACATGGGTACGGGCGGTCCAGGCTTTAACCCTTTCACTGGTGGTGGACAACAATTTACATTTCATTTTGATGGCGGCTTTCCTGGTGGAGGTTTTCAATTCCATTTCTGAGACAATGGAGTCATCGCTTCCTTGGTTTTGACATGAGGGAAAGTGTAAGTGGTAGATAAGTAGAAAATCGTAGATACTGGGTGTAGCACAGGCATCTAACTGCTAACAATCAAGGCATAAGACTTCAAAAGTTTGGAGGTGGTGCATACACAGATACATGTGGGCCAGGACAGAGCATGCACTTCAAACCAGCAAAGCAGCGTTAGTGGTTATTAAATGCTATTGCTGTTATGGCTATTCTTTTCCCGATTGATGAGTTCTCCATTTTCTTCCCTTTCCATCAAAAGATGTAATGTTTAGCATGGCTTCCGACAAATATATGGGCGATTACCAATGAAACAATTATTTAGTGTTTCCTTTTTCCGTGTGAAAGCAAAACCTGCATTTTGTTCATTCATTAAATCTGATCAATGGCTTTTGTTGACTTTGTTGCTCTATATTGTATTTCTTTAAAAATGAAAAATTTGATGAATTTCTTTCTTCTCGTGTTCTAAATAGAGGATTATTCAATTGGAATCATAAAAGCCATGAAAACTTCTTGATGCATTTAGGGCACGGTGAAGTAATGATGAAAACAAATTTCATACTTAGCTGACAAGTGAAAATCAATGTAACTGTCATTCTTTAAAGCAGCGGACAGCAATTTGAAGAAATAGCTTACAGCAATTTTGGGGCCTTCTTTTAGGTTACTTTTCAAATTAATGTTTACGCAGTAGCTCCCTCTGCCTTACCAGCCTGTAGTTTTGTTTATTTTCCAACTATGAGATTAGCAAAATTTAGTGGAAAAGGCCCCACCGCCCGCACCAGGTATCATTTTGCCATTCTTGGTCGAGTCCGGCGTTAGAGAGAGAGATGATTTTGGTAATGATAGTAATGAAGACAACGATGATGATATGTAAATGAACAAAAGAATGCTAAGACGAAAAAAGTTTTTTTTTCTTTTTTTAAATCCTCCAGCTAGGCATACCTTCCACCGGTTCATTGACAAAAATTTATGCAATGTTACAGGTCCTAATCTAACATGTATGAATCAGGCGCAATATCTTTCCATGATCTGTCATGATATATCATGGCAAGCATAGCCAAATTCCTGCATTGAAATCTGCAGAAACTGATATATTACATTTATGATTGTACTAGCTTTGGCCAATTCCAACTCTCAATTATCAAGTTCATTGTTGATTAGCTGAATTTTACACCACAAAGATATGAACACGTACGTGTATGTGACTTTATGTACAAGAATTCGAAGAAATTTAGAAAGTGGGTCAGGACACAGACACGGGAAAAGTTTGATATAATAATCAAAGTCCCTTTTTCTCAGTAAATTTGCTGCAATAGATATGATTTACATGGTTTGTGAGGAATGACATTCAGATCGCTGAATTCCGACTCGCGCGTGTGTGTGTGTGTGTGTGTGTGGGGGGGGGGGGGTTCCAAAAAATCAATGGTCATAAACGCTTCAAAAATGTGACTCATAAAAACATATTTTTCCTTGAAAAAAGACGATTCAAGGGTGGATTCCTAACAAATCGATCACATTGAACACAACTATTATGTCAGATTGAGTCAACACGACTTGCATCATAAGAACTCAGCAAGATTGCACATACAAATAATTATAGCATATATATAGGGAGAGAGAGATGGTTCCTCCTAACCATCCATACGGTGCAGAAAATGCAGATTTTTGATGTTTCAAGCCATAGTTTCGTAAATCTAACCACAAATGTATTTATCATAATCACATATTTAGTTTGGTAGTAGTTTCATTCATAGGAAGTTCACATATTTAGTTTTGCAAACTTCGTTATGTATATACGAATTTTGTAGAATATTTTGAAAGTGCTGTAGGATCGAGCACTAGAGGGGGCTACATCTAGTCCCCAAGCAATCACACAAAGAACACAAGAATTTATCTTGGTTCGGTCTTCCAGACCTACATCCAGTCCCCAAGCAAAACCCGCTTGAGATTTCCACTATCAACCTTGTGTAAACACAAGAACATACAGACCAAATCCGGTCTCACTTCCAGTAGTGAAAGCAAACAACTCCTTTAAACCAAGAAATCTTTTTCTTTTACAGAAAAATGAAATAATCAACTTACAATCAACCTACGAGCCCTTCTTATGAATGCAAATGAAATGCAATTGGCTTTTGAGGTTGTTAAAATACTCAACTCACAAATTCACTATCTCTCAAAAGAATTTGAGTGAAAAACTGGAGTGAAAATATCAAGTGAGTGAGAAAACGAATACTTGAATGGATATGAGTGAAAAGCAAAGAATAATTCAATGTAATTCGATTGGATTTTATGTTTTTGAGTGTAGAATGCACTCATATTTATAGTTGAAAGATTCCATACATTGAGGGTATGAAAGGGTGTCAAAACAGATACTTTTAAATGATCAAAATGTTTGTAAAATGAAAAGACACACCTTTTAAAAGTTACAAAAAAATGATAAAATTAGTCGACTGGAATAGTAGTTAGTCGACTGAAATCAAATATTAGCAGACTGACAGTTATCGTCACTCGACTAATGTGTTTATCATAGCCGTTTGAAAATCTGAAATTTTGAAACTTAATCGACTAAAGAAAAAGTTAGTCGACTGATAATATCATCAGTAGACTGAAAAATCTTTCAGTTGACTGCTGCTAATTTTTTTTGAAAACACACATTTTGTCCGGTCGACTGATAAAACCTTTAGTCGGCTGCTACTAAAGTTTTCAGAAAACAAACATTCTGTCCGGTCGACTGATAAAACCTTCAGTCGACTAATTCAGAAATTTGACGTTTTTGTTTTAGAAAATTGGCGCGAAAAAGTTGGTCGACTGGTGAGTCTGTTGGTCGACTAATAAACATAAAAAATTAAGTAAAGAGTTTTCTAAAATAATTTTCATGAAGGGTTCTTTTAGAAAAGTTTTTCTAAAGACTTTTTAGGTAAAATGTAATCAAAATATGCACTCTAAGTAAGTCTCTTACAAGAATCTAAGACATTTAATGAATTTTACATTTGCACACTAGTCTTCAAAGATTCTTCATCGAATTCTTCAATTCTTGTCATCTTTCTTCATTGTCTTAGCTGAAATACAGTTGATTCACTTATTCATCATCAAAACCTTGTACTTGAAGTATCGTATACAACTTCATTGTCGTAACATATTTTTGTGTAGTTTGCAACTCAAGGAGATCCTAAATTATTAGAAATCTGCGCAAATAATATGTTGCGAATTTTCTTGAGGTTCGTAAAAAGAACTTCACAAATTATAATAAATATACTCTTGATATGCAGATTTCCATGTATTTGTGCATTTTTTGATACATCACAAAGATTAGAGATGAATATGTTACGAATCTTCTCCTTATTTGCGGAGTTTAGTGCAAGCATTAAATGCAAAAAATGATCATACTGTACAAAAAATGCTGTATTTTTCAAAATGCTCTACAATTTTTGAAATTTGCTTGATGTCCAAATCATAAATAGCCAACTTCGTTAGGACCTTTTTTTACGGCCTGCCCCAGGGAGGTCCGATCCAAAGGGTTGGCCCAACCCAAGATCCGTTTAAGAGTAACAACCCATCTTGAAGTCTCATGCATGCTGGGACTCTACAGGGAAACCTGCTCTACCTGGAGTCCTACCCAAGCTGGCTATAGTGGTCGACCAACCTAGAGTCCCATCTAGGCTGGGACGTTCCTTATGTTTTTACCCTTTTGCTCCATGCAACCCTATATATAGTTGTATTCTCTTAGTTGATTATTTAATGAAGTTTATGAGTTTTCATTCAATTCTTCGTTCTTGTTCT
This sequence comes from Nuphar pumila, assembly GCF_984573655.1. Taxonomy (NCBI): domain Eukaryota; kingdom Viridiplantae; phylum Streptophyta; class Magnoliopsida; order Nymphaeales; family Nymphaeaceae; genus Nuphar; species Nuphar pumila. The sequence goes on along the minus strand of NC_143252.1, from coordinate 20,674,386 downwards.
TGCTTGTGATTGCTTTTCAAGGGAACATGTTTCTTCCTCACCCATCCATCTCTTCCTCTCATCGCCAGTCGAAGAAAAAGCTTTTATCCCTCCGCACTAGACTTCACCTATTGATGCCTAGCAAGCTGCCCCAAAGAGACGACCCTCTCTCTCCCCGTCGCAGCCCCTGGTCGATATGTCTCCCTACTCGAACGTGCATCATGTCCTCTGCTACTACATGACATGCCTACAACTTTTCCTCCCTGGCACCCCTCCGTGTGACCTATCGGTAGTGTGTCCTCCCTGCCAGACATGCTCATCATTGCCTGCTGCTACAACAAACCAACTTGTTGCCCAGATTGCACATGGCTCTACCGCAGTGTGTGTGCACGTCTTCCTCAAGCTGCACCACCCTGTTCAGAGTACCTGATCTGCAAGGTCGATCTCCTCAGAAGTTTGGATCCTAACACCTTTTTACCCTTCACATGTGCGAAACTCATGAAGTTCGCGTAATATATCGCTTCGCTTGTTGGGTATCACAAACTCTCACTTAAAATGAGGTCTGCACACTTTTTTTGCGGACATCATGAAGTTTGAATAATGATATTTGTGAACATCCTATTAAACCCAAACCTTGAAACTTCACAAATACCTAACTAAATTTGCATATATATCCTTCTAAATACGCATACATCACAAAGTTCGCGTGCTTTGTTGAATCATATATAAAGTCATTTTTATTCATTTTTCGTAAAAACCTTTTTATGGACTTCTTCATCCTCGCAAATATTGGTCTTTTTTTGCAAAAACATTTTTGGACTTCCCTCATCTTCACAATTCTTGGTCATTTTTTGCAAAAACTTGTTTGTGAACTTTTTTAGCCTCACAAATCTTGGTCCTTTTTTAGAAATCATGTCATTGCGAATTGTTTTTGTGCACTACTTCGTAAATCTTGGTCATTGTTTGTATACTTCACAAACTTCACATATATAGACTGAAGTCTGCACAACTTTATCAGTGAACTTTTTGTAACTTAAACATGTAGAAACTTTACACACAAGATTCACATATTTATTGAAGACTTAAATGTGAACCTTCCCATATTTTTGTGAATGTCTCTACTAGTATTAATTATGATGTTTTGTTATTTAAAATGACAATTTGATAGTAAAAAACATGATGGCTCAAATTTTAGGTTTTTTTTTTGCCTTTAAAAAGTGACTATAGAAAATTTTTTGGAACAACAAGGGGAGGATGCGATGGCCAAGGTGGAGAAAATTTTAGAGAAGATAGGAGGTGGAGATGCTGAGGTGGCAAATGAAGTTGATGATCCTCAGCAGATGGAAATGGTCTCGATTGTGGAGAGTACATAGAGAAGGCAATTTCGTCTCAATCATTTGCTCGAGATAAAAGCGGGTCTGCAGATAAAAATAGTATTCCGACTAGCATTAAGAAGCTAAAGATCAGACCTCTAATGTGGAGCTATATCTGATTGAAAATGAGCCCTTAGAGGAACAAGTGCATGATCCAGGTCAGATTGTAGGATTTGTAGGCTCAAGAGTCGAATTGCAGTGGAAGCAGTTTCGTTTCAATCATTTGCTCAAAAGAAGAGAGGGCTTGTGGACAAAAATAGTAACCCGACTGACACTAAGAAGCCAAAGATTGAACCCTCTAATGTTGAGATATATACTATAAATGTTTATAACATGTTCATTTTTAAATCAATAGAATGAATATATGTATGAGAAAGTTCATTTTCAAACAACTAAAATAAATATATAGGTATGAGCAGGTTCATCTTTTAATGAATATAATGAATATACGTATGACCATGTTTAGTTTGAACGAATGAAATGAAGTTGTATGAACAAGTTATTTTCATGCGGATCCCACAAGTTTGGAGAGATTTTAGTTTCAAGAAGTTTACAAATTTGGTTTTGTGAACTTCGCACAATGTATAAGAAGTTAGTTTGTGAAGTTCTGACCATGAAGGAGATCACATATATTGTTATACAAACTTTGAACTATATATGTGAATTTAGTATAATACATGAAGTTTCGATGGTTTCAATTAATGAAAGTATGCATATTTGGTTAGTTTAACTTAGAAAATATTTTTATAGGAACTTTGTGAGGTATATACAGATTAAGTATGATATTTGTGAGGTTACAAGGTTCAGTTTAACAGGAAGTTTACACATTCTTTATGCGAATTTCATATTATATTTGCAAAGTTAGTCAGGTATTTACGAAGTTTCGAGGTTTAAGTTTAACAGGATGTTAAAAAATATCATTATACAAACTTCATGATGCCCACAAAAAAACTTACGGACCTATTAGGCCCTCCTCAAGATTCAAAACTTGGATTTGAAGAGAGCCCCAGGCTAGCAACATATGGGTACTTTAGTCTGAGCCTGATATAAGCGAGATGATCAAACCTGAGGTTCTTAGCCCTATGAGGTTGGGCTGGACATATATAGGCTGCAGACCCCCACTAGACACGATGGTGCAATGGTCTAAGGGTAACCGTGGTGAAGGTTTTGGGAGGTTCTATAAAAAGGCTTATAGAAATGGGAAAATCAGGTAAGTTAAAAATGATCGCGAAAGACAATCTGGAGAGAGTTTCAATATAGATTTGATACAGACTGAACCAGGAGCTTTGTAGTCACTTAGAGACATGTGTCAGAGTTAGGATAGACTGCTATAAGTTAGGGAATAATACAATAGGTCATTGAAAGGATGTGAACGTCAAATAGTGAAAGCATGACTTTTGGGTTAATCGAATAGATGTAATTTTGATTCTAAAGTTGTGGAAATCCAACTAGTTCAAAAGGGTTAGAGGTTTGAGTACCCAAGTTAGGATTGGAGAGGGCAGTGCAACAAAACCATGACTGCATAGCCTTCCTGAATCTCTAAAAGAAAATCATGAAGGGCTTGGACCCTTTGTGTAGGCTGGATCCATCACCACACATGTGGTGCCAGGTGAGGCCAAAGGGGGAGAAGAGAAGAAGACATGAGAGAGGTAGGATGCCCAAGAAGAAGGAAAGAGAAAATAGTATCAGATGGTAGGAACGCTAGAGAGACAAAAGGAGAAAGAGAGGGAGACAGTTAGGCCTTCTAAGAAAAATCAATGCACTAATCAATGATTCATATGACTCCCCAAGACCTCCTTATACAAATGGAGCATGGGTTAGGTCCTACTTGCATAAAGAAACCAACTAGACAAGGACTACTACTTAGCTAAGGACTTTTCACAAGAACAAACCCAATAAAAGATCATAATTAACCAAACTTAATTAATGCTAATTAACTTCTAGAACTAGGAGATGTCCCCTAGGATTCTCCAGCATCACATGCCTTTTAGGTGGACCCCACTCTTTAAATGTCATGCTTTCTAGGCTTGACATGTGTTCAACTTCTCTTGTTCTTGATTGAGACTCTCGATCTTTGACTTGTCAACCATTAGAAAAGCCATGTCATCAACCACATCATCACTCTCTTGGGCCCCACCTAGGCTAGAATGACCCTCAATGCTTGTAATAAAGGCATGTAGATCTTGAAACTTAGATCTAACCATATTTTGAGATTCGGGTAACAAACCACCATGCTCTACACCATGTTGCCCACAAAGTGAGAGAGATCATGACCCAACTGATTGGCCAATCCACCCAGATCAAACCAAAGGTTTTGGTCAACCCCATGCATTGCAGTGACTCCACAATTGCTCATTTGTTGTTTCCTAACCACTCCCCAATTCCCAAGCCAAACAAAGTCTAGGCGAAGGAGTTTGAGACATGGTTATGCCACATCAAAGTTGAAATCAACACTGCTCCACATCCATGAGAAAATCTCAGCTTGCCGCTCCTAAACACCAATTCAAGGGGCAATTGGTTTCTTTATGCAAGTATGACCTAACCCATGCTCCATCTATATAAGAAGGTCTTGGGGAGTCAAGGACTACTACTTAGCTAAGGACTTCTCATAAGAACAAACCCAATAAAAGACCTTCATAATTAACCAAACATAATTAATGCTAATTAACTTCTAGAAATAGGAGATGTCCCCTAGGATTCTCCAGCATCACATGCCTCCTTGGTGGACCCCAATCTTTAAATGTCATACTTTCTGGGCTTGACACGTGTTCAACTTCTCCTTTGCCAACAATTTTTTTTTCTTTGGTCACAGTTACAATCTTAGACTCAATAACAATTTTAAAATCATTTCATGATAGTAGATCTGAAGAGATTAAGTTCTTATGAACTTTTAGAGCATAGTGAACATTCTCAAGTGTTAGGGTTTTCCTGAAGGTGAACATAATTTTAATACTTCCTTGTCTCAACACTTTAGTTGAGGACGAGTTTCCCATAAAGAGATTATATCCCTCCCCCACTACTTTATATAACTTGAACAAGTTCCTGTCATTTGCCACATGAACAATACTTTCAGTATTCAGGTAGCAATCCCGATTCACAACCACTATAAAGGTTTCAGATATTACAACAACAAACCTCGCCTCTGACTCATTTGGCTTGGGACCTTCTGTTCTCTGCATTGTTTAGCAAAATTACCTAACTTACCACAAACATATCAACTATTTTTTTTATCTGTTAGCTTTTTCTCTTTCACAAAATTCTTTTTATTTCTCCAAGTTTTCATGATTTTGTCACCACTATTACTAATAATATTCACTTTAGGATAACCTTCTTTAGGACTCAAATTCTTTTTGTCATGGATACGAGTCTCCTCCTTAATTCCTTAAGAAGACCATCTAAAGTGATTTTATCATTTTTATGTTTTAGGTAATTTTTATATTCTTTTTAGGAATCAAGTAGTTTTTCAATGATGACTGCAATTTGAAAGTCATCATCAAGATACATATCTTCTCCCTTGATCTTATAAGTCAATATTTGCATCTCATGAATTTGAGCAAGTATAGACTTATCATCAACAATAGAAAGATTAACATACTAGTTTACAAGAAACTTTTTATTTCAAGCATCTTCTATATAGTACTTGATCTCCATAGCATTCCATAAATCCTTAGCCGACTCCAAAGGAGAATACATGTCAAACAAGGAATCAACTTAAGTGTTTAGGATATGCCCTTTGCATTGGTAGTTGTCTGTGTGCCACTTCTCTCTCTCTTTCTTCTATTCTTTTCACTACAAGAAAAATGTTAATTAGCGACGGAAATTTGCGACGGATTTTTGCCGTCGCAAATTAGCGACGGATTAGCTAGAGAAAACTTTCTTTATGAATCCGTCGCTAAGTAGCGACGGATTAGCGATGAAAGTTTTCTCTAGCTAATCCGTCGCTAATTAGCGACGGATTAACGACAACAATTGTTTCGTCGCTAATTCTCAATACCAAAAAAACATTTTAGCGAGGGCTTTAGCGACGGAATTTTTCCGTCGCTAATCCGTCGCTAATTAGCGACGGATTAGCGACGGAAAAATTCCGTCGCTAAAGCCCTCGCTAATTTTCGATTTAAACCGAGCGCGGAATTTTCCCTCTCTCCCTTTCGAAATTTAAATCGGGCCCACTCTCCCCCTCTCCTCTTGCTTTTTTATCCTACCGGGTTGCTTCATTCCATCCCGTTCCATTACCTTCTTATTCCCACGGAGGCCGGGCTGAACCTTTCAACTGGTCCCAATACTCTCAGCGCCTGGGCAGCGTGCTTGACGCCCACGAGCTTCTCCATGAGCTCAACACCACGCAAAATCGCCTCGTCACGACCGAGGCCCATCTCTCCGAGGTGCAGAACCAGCTTCACTCCTCCAACACCCTCCTCGAGAACCTGCTCACGGAGCTGGCTCGGCTGAAGGAGTCGCTGCCGGAACGGGGGAGCAATAGCGGCCAGAACGACCCCGTGGTCCTTGAACAATATGATGGTGCCAAGACAGATCACCTGGCTGGTTGGGGCCCCGATGTCCCCGACGAGGTGAGGAACGTGGTGGGTCCGCACAAGCTGCCGCTGGGTTTCTCGCCCACCTTCGGCTCCGAGGAGATCTACCCGCCGGTGGGTCACGCCTGCCGACGGTTCCAGGAGGAGCTGAAGCAGTACATGTCGTACGACATCGGGGGGATGTGCCCGGCGGACGACATCTTTGTGCAGCGGCTGATGATCAAGGGGTGCGAGCCCTTGCCCCCGAAGGCGGTGCCACGCAAGGTCTGCCTTTGGCGTCGTCGTCCTCCGGTTCACGGAGGACGACGACGCCGGTTCACGGAGGACGACGATGCCTGTCGGGTGCGGTATAAGTCCGGCTTATTACTGCCGGAATACCGCCCGACAGGGATCATTTTTTTTTATTTTTTTTTTTAAATTTAGCGACGGATTAGCGACGGATAATGTCCGTCGCTAATCTGTCGCAAATTAGCGACGAAATTAACGACAAATAAGTTTTTTCGCTAATTAGCGAGCAAAAATTCGCGATGGCCTCTATCCATCGCTAATCCGTCGCTAATCCGTCGCTAAACTGTTTAGCGACGGCTTAGCGATGGATTAACGATGGATATAAGCCGTCGCTAATCCATGATTTTCTTGTAGTGTTTATCTCAACTTCTCCAACCACAACAATGAGACATGACTTTTTGAGGATATAGTCAATGTGCAACTCAAACAATAGGAAGGAGACCTTCGATTGCCAACACTTAGTTTGACCTATCAAATTGATCGAGCTTCTCAAGGTCACAACTCAACAAATTTGATGGAGTTGGATGTCGAACTAGAGGCCATATTAAAGTTCTAAAATTGTTGAAAAAATTGGTGACCAAAAACAAGATTTAGAAAAATAGAGATCCCAAGCCTACATGCATATGTTCTTAAGATCACTATCTTTAGAATTTCAATCGCCCTACTTTAGGATTTTTGAAAATATGAAAAGGGTTTGTTTACGACTGAGTTCTCAAAATACAACTAGGCTCGAACCTCAAGAGCGTTACTGCTTCATAAGATTATGTGACCTCTCCCACACGTGAACTTTTGCGAGCCAAGCGAGAGCAAAGGAATAGAAAGAGAAAGTTTTGAGAATAAAAAAATCTGATGATCCAAAAGACAAAAATATAAAGATTTATAGGCTTTTGGAAGGCTAGTACTATTTTTGTGATAAATGAAATTAAAGGCTATAAATCCAATGGTTTGAAAATTGGACAAAAATGATCCTGAACAGTCACCCACCTTTGACCAATGGTCAAGGACCTCCAAAATCGTCCAACAGTCATAAGCCTCATAAACACCATATCAATGCCTTTTAAAATAATCCAAACAACCAAATCAATGGAGAAACGAAAAGTTAAAATGTCTTTGTCAAATATTAAGGTTCTGTCAAAACGGACCTAGGTGCCTCACATGCGCCTCGCATTGTTGTGAGCGTGCAAAGTGAAAAGTGCACCATCAAAGCACCATATTGCTCCTCAAGCGCCCTTGTATAAACATGTGCTCATGTAAGTGAATGATGCATCCGTTCCTGTGCAAAGTGCAGTAATGTCCGCAAGCCATCCTAACACAAAAGGTTAACAAAGTAAATGATAAAGAACAAAGACTTTATTTAAACCACCAGAAAAATCTCTCTTTCTTAGATATGGAACAAAACATTTTTAAACCACTTTTGGTGGGAAGCAATAAAGCACCAAAACTTTACAAAATAAGTTATATTTTGAAACTTTTCCTGCCATTATCATTTGTTCCTCAATCTCACATAGATATAAAAATTATTAATGACAGTTGTTTTGTTCAGCTAGTGGAGTTTGAGAAACAATGTCAAATATTGTCCATTATGTGGTTTTGTGTCACATTCTACAGTGACATGCCCAGCCTGTTCACATTCAGACTTGAATTCTTGAATACCAAGTGACTAAACCACTATCAAGATGGTGAAAAGGAACGCACACTGTAATCCTTCATCAAAGACCAGAGCTGCTATGATCCGACGAGTGTGGTCTCTTGGTTTTCACCTGCAAATGCTTGTCCTAAAGGTTCCAAAGTCTTAAAGAAGCTTATATTGTGTTCTATGGAGAGATCTAAACATATTGAATCTAGTATACATGTTCTCGTGGATATCTCTAAAGAGGCTCAACCGGCCTTTGAAAGACGTGAGCCTGATTCACTAGATATTATTGTTCATGTATATGTCGCACATGATTCTTCTTTAGAGGATGATCTGGGTTCTAAACCAGATAAAAATTGCTTTCCACTACCGTCAGTATGAAGATTTTATGGTGGAGTGTGAGGGGCCTTGCCTCTAGTCCATCTCAAGGTGATTCAAGTGAGCTACTATGGGTTCAAGAACCAGTAGTGACTTATATCTTAGATGTTATACTTTTATGATGTAAATTGGGCCAATTTACGAGAAAACTATGTTGTGCTACTTGTATGCACAAAAATCAAGAAAAGCAGGAAAAAATGAAAATTGCATAAAACTCAAGAAAAACAATAATTTTTATTCATCAACTCTCTCTTCTCTCGACAGAAACCCTATACTAAGTATTTATAGGGAAACATGATAAACCCTAGGTCTACTTTGGATTCGATATGAATCTATTACATAAAAAGATTCAATCATACATAAGAAATTCAAATAAAAAAACTCTAATAAAATTAGATCCAAATGGATCTTTATGGACCGGAGTCTTCTGCTCCGCTCCTGCATCATTGTTGCTGGGTTGGAGAAGACTTGTCCTCAAGTTTTGATTCTGCTTATGCTTTTCTTCAATTTCGTTCCACCTTGAGGGTTATGGGCTCAAAATTCGACACTAGAACTTTATGCCACATCATAAACTAAGTAGACTGAGTAGAATATGCTCCAATATGTACCTAAAAACCTAGAACGTTCTTCCCAATCCGAACATAGTCCTTGCTGCCACTTTGTGAAGATCCAGATCAAATGAATCAGATGGATCTAAAGCTGGTTTGATCCAATCTGAAGTAGTCCATAAACAAACAATCTAGATCTCTGGCTCCATCATCCCATGTTCCATATTTTGCTGATGCTGCACCCTAAGTAGGCTTAGGTTATGGAGCAAGCTTGGTTTAGGTGCGATGGGTACATGTGAAGTTTGGGTCTGGATAAGAGGTGACAAATGGATTGGTTCTTGTGGGATTAGGTCAAATGGACTCAGCTTTGATTTCATGATAGGATATGGGGCTATGAGGGTTCAAGATGGGTTTAGAAAGATCTAATAAAATGAATTTGAACTCATCACATGATTTTAGATCCAAATCTTCTTTAGTTGGATCTAGGCTTGAGATGGGCTCTGAGCGGATATTTGGATCGGGTTTCAGTTCTGCTTCAAGATCCAAGGCACCTTAAAAATCTTGTTCTAAGGTTGTGAAGAATATTTTATATAGTTTCGAAAAAAGGCAACCACGATGTCCATCAATAAACTCAACTATTTGCTGGGTCTTACAATTATGGGTCCATAGTACCTTTCTATGTATTCTTGCGCAAACATTGAACCTTGATAAATAAGCTCGGTTCAGAGCTTATTTTGAGTAGGGCAGTAGTCTGGAGAGGTATGGATATAGGTATGAGTAGGGTCCATTTGGGTTGGATATGTGTTTGGTTCATGTTTTGTATTTGGGTCATGAGTTATTTGATGATTTTGGTGTTTTGAGTAAAATTAGGTGGGTGGTGGGGGGTGATTTGGATCCAAAACATGGTTAGAATACGACATTATGGGCTTTGGGTGAAACCGATTGGGATTAGGATCCAAACAAGGGTTTAAACCCGTTAAAGGGTCAGAACAACTTAAAAAAGAGCATGAGGGAGTGAATGGTCAATTAAATGAAACGAACCGGTTCATAAGAACCAGTTCGCTCAAACAACCCACCATCCACGATGGGTTGAGTGAGAATAGGGCAACGGTTGGAGGGAACCACTCACCACCACTAGACCAGCAACCAATGGAGGCTATCTCGCTGGTAGGTGGGGGTCTGGTTGGCTGGGCTTGACTGACAACATGATGTTGGTCAGACTCTGGTTGACGGAAGCCCCGATCTCTATCGAATTTTGGTGGGAAGAGTGAAGATTGAGAGAATGAGGAGGTGCGAGTGGAGGGGCGTCAGGCAGTGAGGCAGCGACCGACCATGCTTGCTGTCGGTCAGAGGTGATCGATGCCCATTGGCCGGTGGTGGCCTAACCCTTATGGCTATCAGCTAAGTGAAACGAAGAGGACACATGAGAGGAAGAAAGAAAGGTGGGGTTAGGGTTTGGAAACCCTCCCTTACTGGCCCACGTTGGGGAGCCAGTGGCGGAACCACTGGCCAGGTACTCTGCCGGCATGAGGTGACCAACGACGACCACCTGGCTGGTTCTCTGTCCGCCTGCAACCCACTGTGGGTGGTTAGGAGAGGGGAAAACGAGGAGAAAGAAGGGAGGGAAGGGTGAAAGGCCTGCGGTAGTCTCATGGCGACACCATGCTTGCTGCAGAGCACCACTCGGTATCTGGGCTGGTGGGTGGACAGGAATAGGAAGACAATGAGGGTGACAGTAGTGGGTGTGTTGGGCTGTAGTAGGCGGGTGGGTGATGGGGGCAAGGAAGTAGATGATGTCAGTGATGATGGGTAGGGAGACAAAAAAAGTGGACGGTGGAGAAGACAATAATGGATGACTTGGTACCCTGGTCGACAATGATGAATATCATCGGTTTGAGAAATCAATTGGAGGAGCTATGAACCACCTCATGTGGAGAATACTCGTACCTTGCATGTGAACACCATGTTTTTGATGTGTATCCAATGCTGCTATCTGAGTTGAATGTCTGGTGCCTCTAGAAATCAACAAAATTGTCCTTCGAATAGAATATAGGCGAACAACATGGCTATGATACCAATTGATGTAAATCGGGCCTGATTTACGAGAAAACAATGTTACGTGACTCCTATACGCAAAACTCGAGAAAAAAAGAGAGAAAATGTATAAAACTCAAGAAAAATAATATTTTTCATTCATCAACTCTCTCTTCTCTGGATAAAAACCTTATATTGAGTATTTATAGGGAAACACAATAAACCCTAGGTCTACTTTAGATCTGGGATAGATGCATTGCATAAAAAGATCTAATCCTAGATAAAAAATCTAAATAAAAAAAGCTAATGAAATTAAATCCAAATGGATCTTTATGGACCCGGGTCTTCTGCTCTGCTCTTCTAGTTAAGATTATGACATTGATGTGCAGACTCTTAGGTTATGAATGTATAACTAGTCCCATTTCTCAAGATGATAGGAGTAGGGTGTTATGTTTGCGGGACCCACTACACATCAAATTAACTCATTGCTTCTCCCACTACTTTGGATCTATGCAGAGTTTTGCAAACTTGATGACTCTACCTCATATGCTACTTTTGGTGTTTATTTGACACTCACCGCCTAGTGCATAGGCACTCTTTTTAAGAGCACAATAGTTATATGGCTTCTATATTGATACAGGAATGGAGCAGAAGACCTGGGTCCATAAGGATTCATTTTTATTTTAGATTTCTATTTTGGTTCTTGTGTTTGGATCACTATATTAGATCCATATTTTTAGGATAAATCTTATCTTTTTAGAAGTTTATTATATTAGATAATTTGCATTAATTAGAATTAGGTAAAATCTCATGTTTTTGTAGATGATGAATCAATGTAGATGAACAATTGAATGAGATAAATGAGTTAGTCTTGCTCCTTTAATCTCCTATTTTTCTCTTTATTTCTTGTTTTTTGGTCTTTTTCTTGTATTTTTTTTATTTCTATGCATAGGAGTGCCGGCAGGAACCTCTCTTCCTTAGCCACCAGGGCTGGAGGGGTCTCTCACCCTCTCTCATCGTACGCAGGATGGTTGGGCCACCCAAGGGCGGATCGTTGGCTAAGTAGAATCTGGCAGCCCTCCGCTGGCCTTCCCTGGCCAACGACACCTTAGTCCACCGACCACCATGGCCATTCAGACCTCACCAAGGGCAGAAGAGGGCCTAGGGTTTCCTAACCCTAGGTTGTTTGACCCCTTCCCATTAGAGAGAGTGAGGATCAGTTATGGGGTGGACCAGACCAGTTCCAACCCGCTGGTTCTGAGGTCTAAAACCAGTTGCCACTAGTTTTGGACCTGGATCAACTTCTTACTTAAATTTAGTTAGGTTTGGTCTGAATTCTTTCTTGGATCAAATCTAAATCCATGTCTTTGGTCCAACTTCTAAATGCCCAACCAAAATCCGAATTTTGTCTTTCCCATTTAAGCCAAGTCCTACCCTAACACACCACAAAAACTTGGACCCAATTATAGACAGGTTGGATCTGCCTAAACCCAATTGAATTAAAAAACGTTTACAACTGAACCTTTATAATTTGGATCATATATTACAAGCAAATCTATTTGGAGTTGTTTTGCACAAGCCATGAGAGAGCAACAAAGTCCAAATACTCTCTCTATTTGGATAATCAACAAAAAGGATCTTACCATGACCTAGGGCAAGTCTTCTCCAATCAAGGGAGAATGATACAGGAGCAGAAGACATGGGCCATAAGGATCTATTTTTATTTTAGATTTATATTTTGGTTCTTGTGTTTGGATCACTGTATATTAGATATATATTTAGGATAAATCTTATCTTTTTAAACGTTTATCATGCTGGGTAATTTGCTTTAATTAGAATTAGGTAAGATTTCATCTATTTATAGTTGAGAGATCTCTGTAGATGAATAGTTGAACGAGATAAATCAGTTACTTTTTTCCAGTTTTTCTCTTTATTTTTTGCTTTCTGGTCTTTTTTTCTTGTATTTTTTGTTTTTCTCAATTTCTGTGCACGAGTAATGTAACATAGATTTTCTCATAAATCGAGTTCTCTCAATGTACGGTATCATATCCCTGCCAGTTTTACATCATATATCGATCCCTTCCCTTCATTGTGGTAGGGGATTTCAATTCTATGAGAATAGTGGAAGGCAACATGGGAAGACCTCCAATTCTGTCAGCTTGCTGAGATTTTGAGCATTTTATGCAATTTAATGGTCTCACGGAGATTAAACCTCTCTCTCATAAATTCACGTGGAATAATCACCGTCGTGGCTCCGAGAATATCAGCTGAAAGCTTGACTGGTGTTCGGTGTCAAGCTATTGGTTGGAACTCATAGGCACTAAGTGCAATCTCCACATCCTTCCAAACACCATCTTCAATCATTGTGCTATCTCCTGTTAGACTGCAAATCATCTTAATTATCCCTCAGGTTTCAAGCCATTCCAATTTTTAAAATTTTGGCCATCATATCAAGAATGTCGACAAATTGTGAGCAAATGCTAGTCTATTACAGTCCATGGATGCCCGATGGAGCATGTTTTACATAAGCTACAAGAGGTTCACTATGGGCTTCAAAGGTGGAATCGTCATTCGATGTAGTTTAAGCGTAAGTGAAGGTGGAGCATGAAATTGCCATCGACAAAGAACAAAAATTACGAGCTGATCTCTTAGTGTCTCCACGCAGAAGAATCATTTTGGCGCCAAAAAAACACATCTTCTATGGTAATAAGATCACTTCATCTTTGAAAACGGTTTTGGATTCAGACCCAAGAAAGAATGATTTAGAACAAGGAAAGAATCAAAATTCAGCTCAGCATCTTGAGGTGAAGGAAAGTGCTCACACGGTTTTGGATTCTGATCAAGGGAAGAATCATAATCTTGAAAGAAAGGAGAGTGCACACACATATTCAGCTGAAAGAAAGGAAGGTGCTTACAAGTCTACTCTCAAACAAGGCAAGATTAATTATGGAAGAAAGCTCACTCAAGGAAAATGGTCTCCAGATAAGGCCAGCTCTCACCATGACAACAAGGGTAAGGACAACCTCATCATGGAAAGCTCTCACAATGAAAGGAGTCAAGACAAATCAGTCATTCAAGGAAACCAATTAAAGAGACAAATTGTGCCAACATTGTGTTGCTATCTCTAAACATGGAAGTGAAAAACACGCCCACAGCTATCGTGCGTGTTTTGAATGCTGGCCCACCTATTTTGGAAAAGACTATAATCAAGGACGTTAAGGATAATCGTCCTCTTGTAAGTTTTTTTGGTTTTGATCTTGCTAAAACTTATGAGAGAAGTGATGAATAAAGAGAGATAGTGAGAATCCGTTTATTGCCTTTGCTCATTCCTTTTAGGATATAATTGGAAGGGATATCATCAAAGCTACCCAGATTTTTTTTTTTTAAAGGGTAAGTTGGTTCATCTAGTTAATTTGACTCATTTGGTTCTCATCCCTAAATCAAAGCAATAAAATTTAGGTGATTTTTTCCATTTTTTTTTATGAAATTATTTCTAAAATCATGGTCAATCGAATGCGCCTAATCCTTGTACTGTCTCTCTCAATCAAGGAGCTTTCTTACGAGGTTGTAACATCCAAGAAAGCAGCTTGCTTGCTCATGAGATGGTTGGCTCCCTAATGTCGTTTGAAAATCCTTTCAGTCTGCTTCAAAGCTTACCTTTTTAAGGCGTATAATAGAGTCAAATGGGATTTTTTATATCAAGGCCTTGTGCTGATTGGGTTTGATTGTTCGTGAATACAACGTATCATGCTTTGTGTCTCCTCCGTGTCCATTTCGCTACTTGTCAATGGGTTTCTTAGTGATTGGTTTTATAGTTCTTGGAGTCTTCGGCAGGGAGATAACCTTTCTTCCTACCTCTTTTTGATAGTCATGGAAATAATAGACTGACCATTCCTTCTTTTCCACATTGATGAGAAAGGGTTCCATCGCTTTTATTAGTAGATGATGCCATAATTTTTGAGTCAAACTTCTCATTCATCTATATCAGCTTTTAAAGATGTTTTGGAGGAGTTTGAATTGTGTGCAGGTACGTGGGCCGAATCATAAAAAGTCATTGTTCATCCCCTTCAATCTCTAAGAGGAATGCACAAACGAAACAATCTTTAGCTCACTATAAGAAAAACATCTTTTATAGGTGCATCATAAAAGAGCATTTTCTGTGACGCCATTTTTCTTAACGCTAGTGAAAAACTATATATTACTGGCTCATTATATAATGCACCAGTAATACATAAAAGACGTTTTTTTTAGTGCGTTCACGCAATGCGCCAGAAAAAACCTCAATTTTGGCTCCCTATTGGAGTGTATATGAAAAAAGTATAGTTTTTTTCTAGCGCACTACAAGAGTGCGCCAATGAAAGTAAAAATGCAAAAAGGGGTCCAATTTGCCCCTTTTCATTTTTACTCTCTCTCTCTCTCGATCCAACAATAAGCGATCGTTGGCCACTAGCTCTCTCTCTCTCTCTCTCTCTCTCTCTCTTCTGCCCATGTTGAATCGGATTTTTTTCATGTATACTTTATATTTTAGGAGTTTTGCATTTTAATTCATATTTTTGTAATTTATTGAGTGAATGTACGCTAAATCTGATTTTTTTTCATATATGCTTTTAGATTTTAGAGATTTTGCATTTTAATCTATATTTTTATAATTTATTGAATGAATGCATGTAAAATTCAAATTTTTTAAACATGCATGCTTTAGATTTTAGGGGTTTTGCATTTTAATCCATATTTTTGTTATTTATTTATTGAATGCATGATAAATCTAATTTTTTCTCTTATTTATTATTTAGATTTTAAGGGTTTTGCATTTTAATTGCTAATTTTATAATTTATTGAGTGAATGTATGCTAAATTTATTTTTTTTCTTATTTATTATTTAGATTTTATGAGTTTTGTATTTTAATTTCTAATTTAGTAATTTATTGAGTGAATGTATACTAAATTTAATTTTTTTCTCATTTATTATTTAGATTTTATGAGTTTTCCATTTTAATTGCTAATTTTATAATTTATTTAGTGAATGCATGCTAAATATAAATTTTTTCTTATATATGATTTAGATTTTAAGGGTTTTATATTTTAATTCTTAATTGTGCAATTTATTTAGTGAATGTATGGTAAATATGATTTTTTTTTATATATGATTTAAATTTTAAGGGTTTTGCATTTTAATTCTTAATTATGTAATTTATTCATTGAATACATGCTAAATTTATTTTTTTCTTATATATGATTTAAAATTTAGGGGTTTTACATTTTAATTCTGACGGCACCTACTAGGGGAAAGGCAAAAGGGGAAAGAGTTCGAATCTAACGCAAACTACACAACAAATGCACATGCGCACAATCAAGACAAAACAAAAAATGACTATGGCTGAATGTTAACACGTAGATTTAGACACCTAAATGAATCCTAAACAAGAATCAAACACATGCAACTATAATATAAAAATATTCTAAACATGCAGCAAAAGATTTAGATTCAATTCACTCATTCAAGCTCGTTGAGGTGTTTCATCGAACACTCGGTGAGCACCTCAAAAACAGAAATTTGATAAGGTGTACTTTGTATTTTTCAACACAAAAAATCTTGACAATAATGAGATATATTATCTAAACAGATTTACAAACATCCGCAATACAAAACACAGATTTAATCAACAAGATCAATTTTAGTTATAAACAAATCAGTCCAAGATGAATAAAGAATCGGAAAACTCAAGAAAACAACAATTCTTTCCGAAATAGATTTCCTACGATACTTAAAATTCCAAACACTATGACATCATATTAGATTCAGCGTAAATAAATACATTCACAACATCCAAAAATCAAATATGTCCAACCTTATACCACAAACAACAAATAATAAAGAAGAGGTAAAAACAGGCATCGTCCAAGGTGAAGAAAAGAGGTTTAGCTCTAGCTACGGGCGCTGACCATGGTCTTCACACTCAGCTCCAACATGGCTCCTGTTGGACTGAGGGTTACACAACTGAATGTCTCTCTCTCTCTCTCTCTCTCTTGGCTTCCATGCTGCCACCCAAGACCCCAATAGTGGGTCCTTAGGGCTAGCGAGTGAGAGCAACATAAGTGTGTCCCCAAGTGGATTTAGCTAGCAGCACTTGGGTCTAGAATCAGCTCGAGTTGGATCCAACTTGGTTGGATTAGGCCAAAAATGAGAAAAAAAATTAAGAAAAATTATAAAACTACCTAAAAAACCCGCAACACCCGCAATTGGCCTAAATAAATCCTAGCAACCAATGAAATTAAACCTAATTAAAGTAAAAAATTATATTTGCTTGAAATAAATAAAATAAATTCAAACAGTTCGAGTTTCAGACTCATCACTCCTGGCATGAACTTGTCTTTCGCATGCAAGTCCGATGGTACATCTTCCTCCAACGTGTCTTTAACACATCCTCTTCGATGTTGTTAGGATGCACTGCATCAATCCCCTCGGGCTTAAAAGTTTTTATCCTCAGAGTCTGCTCCTCCTCTGTTGAATCCATAATACCTAAACAAATGTTTAACATTGAATACATCAGACTTATTATAATGAGAAGGTAAATTTAATTTATATGCATTTTCATTGATTCTCTCAAGGACCTTAAAAAGACCAATACGACGATTTGCAATTTTACCCTGCATATCAATAGGATTCCATTCTTTAGGTAAAACAACCTAAACAAAATCATCGGGTTCAAAAATTACCTGACGACACTTTTTGTCTGGAGCTTCTATGTATTTTGCAGTATTTGTAATAAGATTTTGTTTTACCTATTCATGTACCTCATGAAGTACATCTATTCTTTCTTGAACAGATTTATGACTGACCCTGCTGAAGGGAATGGGGCTAGATCGAATGCAGAAAATGGGTTAGTACCTTACAAAATCTCAAAAGGACTAAATCCTATGAATCTACTGACAAATTTATTGAATGCAAATTCAGCTTGAGATAATATACTAGGCCAAGACTTAAGCCGTTCACCAACAAGTGCACACAATAAATTTTTAAGGGATCTATTAACAACCTTAGTTTGGCCATCAGTTTGTAGATGGTATACAATGCTAAAGTGAAGTGCCCAACCATTTCCACAATTGCCTGTCAAAGTGCCCAATAAGTTTTGAATCCATATAAGATGTGACAGTCCTATGAATGCCATGTAGTTTATATACTTCTTTAAAGAATAAATCAGCAATATAAGATAATCTATGGCTTTCCTACATGGTATGAAGTATGCCATTTTTGAATATATATCAACTACTACAAACACAAAATCCAACCCCATGTGTAGACTTAGATAAACCCAAAACAAAGTCCATACTAATATCTTGCTATGGCCGCTCAGGCATACATGGTATGAAGTGTGCCATTTTTGAATATCTATCAATTACCATAAATATAAAATTCAACACATGTGCAGACTTAGGTAAACCCAAAACAAACTCCATACTAATATCTTGCCATAGTCACTCAAGAATAGGTAAGGACAAATATAATCTAGCATTAGAAGTCGTTCCCTTAGCTACATGACAAATCTTACATCTATCAATATATCTATTGATGTCTCTATGCATGTGTGGCCAAAAATATGAAGAAGAGACAAGCTGTACGGTCTTATCTCTACCAAAATGCCCTTCATTGTTTAATTCCACAATAATTCTACTACGCAAGAAGTAATCAGGAATACACAAGATCTTACCCTTAAACAAAAATCCATCAACTAGAGAATATTCACTATGCTTACCCAATGACAATTTAGATATGATCTTGGAAAAGTAACAGTCATTAGTATACAAGAAAGCAAATTCATTAAAACCCCATACAAAAGCTCTCATGGTAGATAATAATGATAATTTGTTACTTAGAGCATCAGTGACAACATTGTCTTTACCTGCTTTAAGTTTTATCACAAAAGTAAATTCTTGTAGGTATTCTACCCATTTAGCCCTTCGTGAATTTAACTTATGTTGACTATTAAATTATTTCAATGCATCTTGGTCAGTATGCATGCTAAACTCATGATGAATCAAATAATGATGCCAATACATGAGAGCACAAATGATAGCATAAAATTCTTTGTCATATGTGATAGATTTTAATTTGGCATCATTCAGTTTCTCACTAAAATATGCAACAGGTTTCCCTTCCTGACTTAATACAACTCTTATACCTACCCCTGATGCATCACATGACAACTCAAACACATAATCAACACTTGAAAGTGCTAACACAAAGATAGAACATAATTTTGGATTTTAATAACTCAAAAAACTTATTTGCCTTAAGAGTCCACTGAAATATTTTTCCCTTGATGCAGTCAGTGAGAGGCGCAACTACACTACTAAAATGAGGAATGAACCTTCAACAAAAAGATGCTAACCCATAAAAACTATGAACGACAGTGATGAAAGTGGGAGTAGACCAATCTTTGATAGATTCGACCTTAGATATTAGGGGTTTTGCATTTTAATTGCTAATTTTATAATTTATTGAGTGAATGCATGCTAAATCTGATTTGTTTCTCATTTATTATTTATATTTTAATGATTTTGCATTTTAATTGCTGATTTTGTAATTTATTGAGTGAATGCATGCTAAATATGATTTTTTTCTTATATATGATTTAGATTTTAAGGATTTTGTATTTTAATTCTTAATTGTGTAATTTATTCAGTGAATGCATGCTAAATTTGTTTTTTTTTCTTATATATGATTTAAAATTTAGGGGTTTTATATTTTAATTTTGATGACACATACTAGGAGAAAGGGTTTGAATCTAACGCTAACTACACAACAAATGTACATGCACACAATCAAGACAAAACAAAAAATGACTATGGCTAAATGTTAACACGTAGATTCAAAAACCTAAATGAATCCTAAACAAGAATCAAACACATGCAACTATAATATAAAACTATTCTAAACATGCAACAAAAAATTCAGATTCAATTAACTCATTCAAGCTCGTTGAGGTGTTTCACTAAACACTTGGTGAGCACCTCAAAAACAGAAATTTGACAAGGTGTACTTTGTATTTTTCAACATGAAAAATCATGACAATAATGAGATATATTATCTAAACTGATTTACGAACATCCACAATACGAAACACAAATTTAATCAATAAGATCAATTTTAGTTCTCATAAACAAATTAGTCCAAGACGAATAAAAAATAAGAAAACTCAAGAAAACAACAATTCTTTCCTATAAAACTCAAAATTTCAAGCACTACAACAACATATTAGATTTAGCCTGAATTAATACATTCACAACATCCAAAAATCAAATCAGTCCAACCTTATACCACAAACAACAAATGACAAAGAAGAGGAAAAAATAGGGGTTATCCAAGGGGAAGAAAAGAGTCTTAGCTCTGACGATGGGCGCTGGCCAAGGTCTTCATGCTCCTTAGCTCCAACATGACTTCGGCTAGACTGAGGGTCATGCAGCTAGTCATCTTCTCGAATGACAGCGTCCACTATTATGACCTAAAATTCAGAAGTGGATTAAGATTCAGTGCCCAGGATCCAAATCCCACCTCTAGAGCTCCAAGAGGGTCGAACAATCGTGTGTGTGTCCCAAGATGGTGACGTAGCAGTTGAGGAAGCCTCTCTAATCATGGAAAGACTAATTATTCAGAGTCCTAGTAAAAAAGAAGAGAAGGTCGACACATGTCTTCACTAGAGAGCAAAGCAATTAGCAGAGAGGGCCCCATATGTGTGTGTGTGTGTGGGGGGGGGGGGGGGGGGCATGAATTCAGAGAGTCTCAGAGGACATCCCCCCCTTCTAAAAGATGGCTAGATAATTTAGATAGGTTTTAATTAAGAGTTCTTAATTAGTTCAATTAATTAGTGTGAAGTTCTTAATTGAATAGGATTCCTAGTTTAGATGTGACATTGACTTTTCTAAATTAGATAAAGGGTGGGTTGATTAGGACTCAACCCCAGCTCCCTCTATATAAGGAGGTTTGGAGGAGTCCATTTAGCATTGATTATTGAATGGATTGAACTTCTTTCATTTTTCTCTAGCTAGCCGTCTCCTTTCTCTCTCTCTTCCTCTCTCTAATATCTCTCTCTTCTTTCTTTATCTCTTCTCTCTCTACTTCCTCTCTTCTCTCTCATGACCTCTGGTCCTCCTGAACTCTTTTGCATATCAGATCCTTGAAGGTTGGATTTCCAACCCTTCATTGAAGCCCAAGCTTCCCCCAATGTCTGGACTATGCGTTTTGCTCTTCTGGCAAGCCGAGTGACATCTCCACTTTATAGATCATGTGTCCATATTTCAGAACATGTAGGACCTCATATCAAACTGTTACATACATCCTAGGTACTTATACTAGCCCTACTTAGCTTAGTATAGCTTTTGTTAACTTCCTAGGCCCCGAAACCCAAAACCGCATCTAGCCGAGTGCCTGAAATGCCTGAAACAACTATACAGATAGATCTTGATTACCATCAACCTTTTCTTGAGTTTAGATCATATCCCAGACCCTCACACATATCTCTAAGTGTCCTTAGAACACCTTGATTAAAGCATCTCAGTTCTAGAACAAAACTAGACCCGAAACACTTAATCATACTTACCCAATTTAATCAACTAACACTAGTTTTTCCTTTCTCTCAATTCGCAATCACAATTACCCTTAGACCTCTTTCCTACCGTGTTCAGCTGGGTTCTATAACCCTAACACATCTACCAAAGTCTCACGATCGAAGAATCTCTGGTTTGATCCTCTTGAGTTCGTCAGGCTCAAATTAAAGTGCCCGTCCATCGAGAACCCGAATATACCTTTCAGGCCTTCTTCCAAACCACCAACTTCAGAATTTTTGGAGGGCCATTAGAAGTGGTACCAGAGAGAACACATTCAAATGGAGCCTCCACCCTCTAATAATGATAAAATGGAAGAAATCTGCAAGCATGCAGAATAAGCTTGGATGATTGTCGAATAAACACAAGCCAAACTTTTATAGCAATGGCAAGCGAACATAGAACAAGAAAATTTTATGGAGCATATAAAGCGGTCAATGACAAACCTTGTGGGTTGCATTGAAGCCCTTACACTCAGCATACCGGGGTAGCCAGGGCTTTATATTCAATGATGGACGCATGGAAGAACTGAATAACTTAATTCTCAGGGAGCCGCCACACAACTTTGAGCAAGGTATAAGTAAAAAACCTTGATTCAAAGTCCTTCATTTTCAGATGAGAACATGTGAGAGTGGGTCTTCAAGCTCAACCACTTTTTCACTTGTCACAACGTGCCTCTGGAGGCTCGTGTTGCCAAAATGATCACCTGCCTTAAAGGTGAGGCCTTTCGATGGTACAAATGGTTGGACATCGTACATGAAAACCCCTCTTGAGAGGACTTTAAGCGCATCATAAAGAGGTTTGGGCTCATAGTATTGGTGAATCACCATGTGGAGCTAAAAAATCTCAAGCAATGGGGCAACTTGGATGATTACCAACCATAATTCAAAAATCTATGCACTCTTTTGCCCCAAGTCGACGATGAAACCTTGCTCGGGTCTTATATCAGTGGGCTATGGTAGGATCTTCACATTAAGGACCTAGCATTTTAGGGGCTGCTGCAATCCCCTTGGCTGCATCCAACTTGTTCGGTCCACCCAAAGATTGCACACAAGAATCAATGGGTCGATTTAGTGCCTGCATTAGCAGATCTCACATGCACAACAAGATGAATGTATTAAAAAGGGTCTCTGCTTTAACTGCAATGAGAAGTGGTTCAAGGATCACACATGCAAGTGATTGCATATTTTTCAGGTTGTAGATTTAGATTTCGATGAGAATGATCCATCAGATGATGTATTTTTCGACAAATCAGCATGTGAGGTGGAGCATAACATCGCCTATCATGCCCTCTCTGGTCTCTCCACACCCAACTCGATGTGCATAGGAAGGTGGTGAGCTCCCATGAGGTAAATGCATTGATCGATACAGGGAGTATCGACAACTTCATCTATGAGGATGTAGTTAAGAAAATCAAGTGTAAATTCAAAGAACACCTAGTTTTCGATGTTATGTTAGGTAACGAGATGAACCTCAAATGTGTGGAGGTCTATTCGGACGTCCCATTATAGCTGCAATGGGCAAATTTTTTGGTGGATTTGTATGTTCTCCACATACATGGAGTTGATGTGGTGTTAAGTAGGGGTGTCAACGGGTCTGGTTTACTAAGACCCGACCCAAACCAAACCCTATATTGTTCGGGTATGGTGACAAATAAGAAGACCCAATTAAGACCCAGATCCGAACCCGAAGGTCTGATTAATACATGGACCCAAGTATAGTTTGTGAGATTTTATAGCAGACCCAGGCCTGACCCGAGTTTCGATGAAGACCCACAATTTGTCAATGTAAAATTGAAAAAAAATATTATTTTACTGGGTAGCCGGGTCTGGTCCATGTAGTTCTTATCATGTTCGTGCATGGTTTCTCTTATAGTAGACCCAATTAGACCCAGCTTCAGACCCGATACCATACCTAAAAACCTGGTCCAAGTATGGTTCCACTTGAGTCTGAACCAAAACTGACCCATTGACACCCCTAGTGTTGGGTATGCATTGGATCTGAACTTTGGGCCAAGTTGCATTGGATTTTTTTGCCATGGAGATGCGATTTTCTAGGGATGGAAAGGATGTTTTGTTTGCTGCTATCATATCTCCAACAACAGGGGAGGTGCAACAAAAATCTTTTTTGAAAATGATGTGGCACCCAATGTGGCTACCTTCTTATCGCCCAAGCGGTTGACCCAAAAAGCGGGCCATTGCCTCCTGAAATTTCTACCGAATTAGGTGCTATTTTGAGTGAGTTGTTTAATGTGTTTGCTGAGCCCCATGGGTTGCCTCCTACCATCTCACAAGACCATAGGATTCCTTGATGAAGGGTATAGGTCTGGTGAATGTTAGACCCTACCGATATGCACACTCCCAAAAAGATGAGATATAAAAACAAGTGGATGAAATGTTCCAACATGGAATCATATGCCCTAGCACGAGTCCCTTATCTTCTTCTATACTTTTGATAAAAGATAAGGATGGGGCATGACACTTTTGCATTGATTACTGGGCATTGAATGAAATAATGGCGAAGGATAAATTTTTGATCTCGCTGATAAAAGGGCTTTTGGATGAAATATATGGCACCACCTTCTTCACTAAGTTGGATCTCTGTTCTGAGTACCAAGTGAGGATGGCTGGTGATGATATTCACAAGATGATGTTTAGGAAGCATGAGGGCCTATACGAGCTTTTGGTCATATCGTTTGGGTTGACCAATGCACTGACAACATTTCAGACCATAATGAATGATGTGTTTAAACCACATCTTCAGAAATTTGTGCTTATATTTTTTGACGATATATTGGTGTATAGCCGATCTTAGGAGGACCATTTGCAACATATTAGAGAGGTCATGAGGATCTTAAGAGAGCACCATTTGAGTGCTAAGATGTTCAAGTATCTTTTTGGACAAACTGAGGTGAGTTACCCTGGTCACTATGTATCCGGTTTTGGAGTTCGGACCGACCCAGACAAATTGGAGGCTATGAGAGTGTGACCCAAGCCAAAAACAGTAAGAGCTCTGCGTGGGTTCTTAGGGCTGACCGACTATTACCAGAGGTTTGTTTGAGATTATGGCATTATTGTTCAACCATTGGCAGCCCTCTTAAAAAAGGATGTGTTTTAGTGGACCAAGAAAACTATTGATGCTTTTGAACGGTTGAAGGATGCCATGTGTCATGCGCCTGTGCTAGCCTTGCCCAATTTCTCTAAAGTATTCGTGGTTGAAATGAATGCTTGTGACATCGGTGTGGGAGATGTCATCTCTCAAGAGGGACACCCAATAGTGTATATGAGCAAGACTTTGCCAAACCAGAGTCGTGTCTTATCCACTTACGACAAGAAAATGCTCGCTACAATGCTTACAGTGGAAAAGTGGCACCCCTACCTTCTTGAGAGGTGTTTCTTGCTTTGAACTGATCACCAAAGTCTGAAATACCTCTTGAAGCAAAGGATTACTAAGGTTAGTCAACCAAAATGGGTTGCCAACTTGATGTGATATGACTTTGAGATTTAGCACAATAAGGGAGAAGATAACCGAGTTGCTGATGCACTTTCCGAGCGATTCGAAGAGCCACTGATTTTGCACACACTCACCACTGTGAATTGTAATGTTTAGAGCTAAGCTTGTAATGCCCAAAAGGGCTATGATGTTATTGAAAAAGTTGTGTGTGAGTTGGGTAGAGATCTGGGAAGTCACCATAACTAGATAGTTAGAGGTGAAATCTTATTCTACAAGGGATAGATCTATCTTCCTCCCAAGAGTGATGTGATCTTGGATCTTCTTTTTGAGATGCATGATTCACTTAGTGCTGGACATGGGGGCATGTCCAAGACCTACTAGAGAGTGAAATATGTAATGCCGTAAAATTTTAACCAAAAAATTTAGCCATTTTTTAATGCATAATTTAATGCGAGGTCTTATTTATGGCATTATCTTAATCGAACTAAGCTCTAAGGAGTCAGTTTGTGTGCAAGCGCTAACGTTTATTGGCTTTTTAGAATCACGTTTGAAAAAAAGATGACCAAAGATAAGTTCAAATAAATATTTCTCTACTGAACTAAGCTCTAGGGAGTCAACTTGTACACAAGTACTAGAGTTTAATAGCTCTAGAGAATTTAGTTCCAAAAAAAGACTACCAAATACAAAACATTAAAACACATTGAAATATTTCTATTCGACATTTGGTTACAAATCTTGGGTAGGTCACATGTATTCTAACACATAGTGGGACTAGATCCTAATCCCTTGGACTTGGGTCTACGTCTATATTGGTAATTTAGTTTCACTAAAAGAATCTGAATATGAAACATATCTTACGATCCATCAATCATAATTTCAAACCATTCAACTAAGCAAACATAGTATTTAATTCCAAATTAAAACAACATAATCCTATTACATCAAATAAAAATAGACAGTGTTAAGAACTTAATTAAAAATTAAGTCAAGTTCTTGGGATCCTAAAAGAAAGTGTGGTTCTTGGAACCACAACCATATCCTGCCATCACTTGTACAACAACCACTCATCACCTGAATGATTTATATAAGGTCAGACTCATCGAGTCTAGTAGGTACAATAATATTGCATATTGCACATAACTAAGCATAGATAAAATCCTCATTCATACGAGACATATGCATTTTATCATGCCAAGCATAATACATCAACTTGCATAACCATGATATATAATTATCAATTGCATGCTTCTAGCTTTCAAATTCAAATATAAGCATGATACAATAGTTTTAACTAAAACTATTCCATAAACTTATCAATAACATTCTTACCATTTCATATCATGCAGCCTCATGTAAATATCCAGTATTGAATATTTGCATAATTAGGGTATGTTTCCAGTTTAAAATGGGATCAAATATATGGTCTTTATTTCTCTTGCTTAACACTCTCATCAGGTACTTGTGGGACACCCCAAAACAGAAGAGACTACAATAGGCATATTTTTTTTTGTGTGTCTAACTGCTCGGCGAACCAAGTGGGTTGTTCATGACCGGGAGGAACCCCGTAAGGCATTCAACAATTATGATGCACCCTGAACTTTTGTAGAAGGTATGAATCTACCACCTAGGATACATTGGTAGTCAGATCTCCTATACCACAAAGAACAGGAGACCAAGTGAGACGCCTTGATCTTACAAAGATATTAATAATGAGGTCACGCAGAGGGTTGCATTACCTGCCAAAGGTAAGCCTGAAAATGAATGGGTCCTGTTCATTACTAGGGGTCAAATTTATTTTATTATATATGACTTATCTTATTTGGCAATTCAGGGCTAAATAGCCCAAGTACCCCTCCAAAGTAACCTTTAGTTACATATTTTTCATATGTTTAACGTGACCCCAACCCATTCATGCTTGATCTAGCACCTTTAACCCAAGTGAGCATTCACCTATGAAGACGATAACCATTTTATGTGTGCATGTATTTCCTTTCATAAATTGGTGCACTTATTGCACCCCATGGGTTCACATCAACCCCTTGCTCATTCTAGAACGGAACAATGTATACACATATTGTTTCATGCCTTATAATATAATATAATCACATGCCACACACATATGTGCAAATCTTCACAACATTGGTTTCTTTGAATCCACACATAATTGCATAATAGAATAGTGTAGCATGCTTAATTGAATCTTAATTGCATGTTAGAATATTAATTCATAAAAATTAAAGTTAATCATTATGTAGGATTTAGCGATTTTTCTAATTTGCACTCTAATCCTATATTAGAGTATTGTATCATGTTCAATTGAATTTTAATTGCATGTTCCAATAGTAATTCATGCATATGATAGTTAATTCTTGTGTAAAAATTGAGGGTTTTCTCTAATTTATACTCCAATCCTATATTAGAGTGTGTTTAATTGGACTTTTCTTGCATGTTAGAATGGTAATTCATACTTATGATAGTTAATTATTGTATAAGAATTAGGGGTTTTCCCTAAATTGCACTATAATCCCATATTAGAGTGGTATATCATGAAAATGTGAATTTTTATTTCATGTAGGAATGTTAAGTTTCATGTTTTAAATGATGTTCATGTTATGGATTTGAGGATTTTTTCAAATCCAGATCTTACATGCACAATTAGATGTTAATCCATGCGAACATGTATTTTAATTACATGTAGGAATGTTAATCTCCATGTTTTAGAGAATGTTCATGTTATGAATTTAAGAATTTCCCCAAATTTGGATCCTACTTGCACGATTACATGCTAATCCATGCAAATATAAATTTTAATTAGTTATAAAAATATTAATCTTCATGTTTTAAATAATGTTCATGTTATGAATTTGGGGATTTTCCCAAATCTGGATCCTACATGCATGATTAGATGCTAATCTATGCAAATATAATCTTTAATCACATGTGAAAATACAAACTTCATAAAAGAGAACATGTACATGTGTAAGATTTGGACCCTTTCCAAAATGTGGATTATGAATACATGTTTAGATATGTTTATGAACATTTAAATTCAATTATGGTATGCAAATCTTAAATATGTAGCTATGTCTTACGCAAATCTGGGATTTTATATGCATATGAAAGGCATGTGTTAAAAAAATCTGAATTTTTAATAATGATTATGTGAATATAAAAATCAGATTTGTATATGTGATTAGTGTTATACATGTTAGCACTAAAAATTAGTTTTATGATACATGATTAGTACTATGCGTAGAACCACTAAAAATCAAATTAGTATATGTGATTAGTGCTATGCATGTGAGCACTAAAAATCAGTTTTATGATGCATGATTAGTGTTATGTGCATGAACACTAAAAATTAGTTTTATGACAAATAATTACCGTTACACATAGGAGCATAAAATCAAATTTATATATGTGATTAGTATTATACATGTGTGCACTAAAAATCAGTTTGTGATATATGATTAGTGCTATGTGCATAAGCACTAAAAATTAGTTTTATGACACACCATTAATACTATGTGTAGGAGCACTAATCACATATAATTAGTGCTATGTGTAGGAGCACTAAAAATCATATTTGTATATGTGATTAGTGCTCCTACACATAGTATTAATTATGTATTATAAAATTAATTTTTAGTGCTCATGCACATTGCACTAAACATGTGTGGTATGTGTTTTATGGTCGTATTATAAAGCATGCAAGGCATGCATGTACATGTGATAGCTTAAAAATGAACTTAGGGTTGATAAGAACTTGTAGAGTGCAAAAAGTGCACCATATTATGAATAAATACATACATACATAATTTGTTGATTCTCCTTCACAGGTGAGATGCTCAATTGGTTTCAAGTACCAGAGCATTGGTGGATGGATTATGAAATATCTAAACCTTTTAATTAAAGAGACCTAATAACCCATCCATTTACCTGGTCTACCTTGGATAAGGTAGGTAGTACAAACTTGAGTGATCACAATATATATGGATTTGACCAATATATCTGTCTTTGATTTTTTGTGAGAGAAAGGTGTCTCACTTGATTCTCAGTCCTCGGAAGGTAGAGGGCCTAGACTACCAATGTATCCTATGTGGTAAATCACATAACTACTATGGTAGGTAGCGGATGCATCCCAATTATTGACACCTCTATGGGGGTTTTTCTCTGTCACAAATGACCTACTTTGGTTTTTGAGCAGTTAAACACTTTAGGACATTGAAATACATAACATAATAAACACCTTACTGCTCTCTTTTGTTTTGCTGGTTCCCACGAGTACCCGATGAGACCGTAACTAAGAGAAACAAAGACCTTACTCGACACAGTTATTGCATGAGCATGTTTTGGTTTGCAATATGCATTTACTTATGTATGAAATGTTGAAACATGTCTATCATATGAGGGTAGATGTTTAAAAGCATGATATTGTGATTTTACTCATGTTTGTAAATTTATGGGATGTAAAGCATGATTATAGATGTTGGTGAATCTTAATTATAGATGGTTGCAAATGAATATAGCAAGTTTATTTAATGTAATGCTTTAAATGATTGTGTTATTGTATGCTTAATTTTCTATAAACATATGAGGTGATTGCACACCTAGTAGACTCAGTGATTTTGATCCATTACCAACCAACTCTACATATGAAGAGTAGTGGCGATGATAGGGTGCATGGACAAGGAGGCCGATGAACCAAGCCCTCAATGGGGCCCAATTTTAGGATTAGAAAATAGATTTTTAAACTTTAAGCTTGAAATATTTGAATGATGTAAACTCTACTTTAATTTGCTTGTTTACTTAAATGTTGAATGGTTTGATGTATGCATGTTTCCTAGGATAGTTGTAGGTTTAGAATTTTGGTTCTTTTGCTCGAAACCAGATTTTGAGTTAGGACATGGACCCAAGTTAAAGAGACTGAGATCCATTCCCATGCATGTTTATATTACCTCTGGCCTACCCAAGATGTGTAATTCATTTTAACAAAAAAAAGATCTTTCCACAGTTTTTTACTAATTTATTTGGGTAAGGTAGTTTCTTAATTAAACTAAGTTCTATGGGCTCCTCTTGGCTAGAAGCGTTTGAGCGCAGACTGACTCCCTAGAACTTAGTTCAGTAGAACAATGTCTTTCAGATTTGTCTTCAATGATCTTTTCATGAATTCTGTTCTAATTAAGGAGATATTAAACACTGATGTTTGCGCATAATGACTCCTTAAAGCTTAATTCAGTTAAAGAAATGTCTTTGACGAAACCTCACATTAAATTGCACATTCAAACAAAAATTATCCAAAAATTTGAGTTCAAATTTTGGGGCATTACAAAAAGGGTAAAAACACACAAATGACAACCTTTTGCCCCTTTTTTGCATTTTTTTTGTGGCCATCCATCACGACCTATGATGGACGGCCACAAGCATTCCGCTAGTAGCTACACACCTAAGGGTTGCACAACTACCACTCACTCATATATATATATATATATATATATATATATATATATATATAGTTAGAGTGGAAGGTTGGGTCAATAACTCTCTAATTGGGCTAACCAACCTAGTTGGAACTCAAAGTGGAAGGTTGTTTGGATCAAATTTGAGCTCATAGATGTGTTTATCATAGTCAGAATAGTAGGAATCAATTCCTGGATCATACTTTTTCAACGTAAAAATATGTCCTTTTGAGGTTTGAAATTTTGTTACATTGTAGGCTATTTATTTTTCAACCCTTATAAAATCTAAGGTATACGTAAAAAATGCATGGTTTAATTATGTTTCCCCTTCACCAAAAAAAATAGAAATGCGTGATCAAAAGGTCAGTTTTGCTAAACTTAGTATGTAGGTCACATATGAAGGGTTTTTCTGCAAAAAACTAACAAAAAAATAAAAATATTACGTTTGTTCCATTAGAGGGTTTCTTGCACGTGAGGGTAGCAACATTACCCCATATATATACTTATAGGGATAACAGTTGCCACCCTCGTGGGTAAGGAACTCCTTAGTTAGAACTCACAGGGAAAGGTTGTTTTTACCAAATTTGACCTTATGTATGTATCCAACATGAACAAAATAGTAGGAATAAATCCTTGGACCCTAGTTTTTTGATATGAATTTTTGTTTTTGAGGTTTAAAAATAATGATATATTATAGGCCATTGACTTTTCAACCTTTGTAAAATCTGACATATATATAAAAAACATGATCCAATGGTTAGTTACTAAACTTAATACGTAGATCACATTTGGAGGATCAATTATGCAAAAAAATCTGAAAAATAAAAATATTGCAATTATTTACTAGGGGTTTCCTTGGCCATGAGGGTAGCAAACACACACACACACACATATAGTGGGGGTCGTTGCCTACTAAGGTTAGGAACCTACCAGTGGAGGGGGATTTTGGGTTGTTTTTAGCTTGTGTTACAACACATGGCCGCCTTCTCGTTCATGCCTGATGAGTTGTGGAGCCTAATTCAAAGTTTTTGCCCTTGCAGAAAGTGAGGTCCGGGGGCTCCCCCGGCGCGGGTCCCGCTGCACGATTAGCGGGCGGGGGTCCAGGGGGGGCCGCTCCTAGCAGGGTGTCATGGGGAGAAGCCCCCCTGTAGGAAGATTTTTTTTTTGGGCTTATGTTTGAGACTCAGTTTCTTATGGATCAGACCTAACTTGTTTGGGTTTAGGGTTGTCGTCCTTGCCTTGTATAAATTCTTTCTTTTCTTTCTCTCTTGTAACTGTTAAAAAAGGCAATAAGATTTCTTTCTGAGCGGTCGTGGTTTTTTTTATTTTTTCAATTGAAAAAAGTGATTTACAGTAAAAATCAAATCAGAGAGTAATAATTTACAGAAGAAATCAAATCAAAGAGTAGCGATTTACAGTAAAAATCAGATATAAGAGTAGCGATTTACAATAAAAACTAGATAAGAGAGTAAAGATTTACAGTAGAAATCAAATCAAAGAGTAGCAATTTATAGTAGAAATCAGATCAGAGAGTAGCGATTTACAGTAGAAATCAAATCAGCGAGTAGCAATTTACAGTAAAAATCTGATTTGTACTGTAAATCACTATTCTTTGATTTGATTTCTACTAATCGCTACTCTTTGATCTAATTTCTACTGTAAATCGCTACTCTCTGATTTGATTTCTACAGTAAATCGCTACTCTTTGATTTGATTTTTACTGTAAATCGCTACTCTTTGATTTGATTTATATTGTAAATTGCTATTTTCTGATTTGATTTCTACTGTAAATCGCTACTCTCTGATATGATTTCTATTGTAAATCGCTACTTTTTGATTTGATTTTTACTGTAAATCGCTACTCTCTGATTTGATTTCTAATGTAAATCGCTACTCTCTTATCTGATTTTTATTGTAAATCGTTACTCTCTGATCTGATTTCTATTGTAAATCACTACTCTCTGATTTGATTTCTACTTTAAATCGCTACTCTCTTATCTGATTTCTACTATAAATTGTTACTCTCTGATTTGATTTCTACTATAAATCGTTACTCTCTTATTTGATTTCTATTATAAATCTCTACTCTACTCAGTTTGACATTGCCATTTTTATTTTTGCTGTAAATCGCTATTCTCTGTCTACTCAGTTCGACGTTTGCACCTTCATATCATGATGAACAATAGACAGAATGCTGATTTTTTGGTATGTCAACTATTTCTCATGAAGAGACGATAACAAAGGGTGCTCCGACGATAATAGATGACGACGATGACAAAAGGTGCTCTGGCAGCAGCAAACGACGGTAACTGGTACTCCGATGACAGCAGACGACAACAAAGGGTGCTCCGACGACAACAAACGACGGTAACTGGTACTCCGACGACAGCAGACGACAACAAAGGGTGCTCCGACGGCAACAAACGACAACAAAGGGTGCGTCGTCAATCGGAGCTCCTGTTACAACAAATGGTGCATCGCCAAAGGGTGATCTAAAATGTTTAGGGCGACATATTGCGAGGAGCTCCTGTTAAAGCAGAGGAGTTTACTCCTTAGGGCAAAAACAATGATGATTTTAACCCTTTTTGGCGGGATGATATTTTTGTCCTTTACTCGAAACATCGTTTTATGATGCTAATGGCGAGAAAGGATACTTAAGTCTTTGCAAATGCACTCGACTTCGATGCTAAGTGATGCTGATGCACACGGAGAAATGAGCCCCACGTGCTTACATATGTGGCGTTCATTCAGACCCGAGAACACACACCTGCGTTGTTCGGGGGAAGCATATAACCTGGTTTGGACGTGATACATGTTAAAACTATTAAAATAAAATTTAAATATTTGTTTACATTTATTAAAAAATAGCCCATTCAGGTTAGTATTGCATCAATTTTCTGCCGATAAGATACAAGTCTGCCGATACAGGCTTATACTGACAGCATTTCTACTTTGACGTGTTTTTCATTTCCCAATATTCATGAATATCGCATTTGCTTGCAATTGTTGGACACGGATCCCATCATTTGAAATGGGATGGTTTCATCAAACATTCAATCTTTGTCAGATGGATGGTTAGGATTGAATGTATGATGGAACCCGTGTTCGCAATTGTGAGCCTCGTACATGAGAATCTTTTTCAATTAATTCAGCTGTTTCCTACAAGACAAGATTCCACGACATTATAGGCCAAAGGATGTTATTGGAGGACGTGCGTCCCTCAAGCAGGAGGCATGCTGGACGGTTATTGTCATATTGTATATGACGTTATATTCCATCACCACCGCACATCTGACTTGATGAGATGTGTGGTGGGGATTGAATATAACCAGGGATCGGTTATATAAATATGACCGTAACTGCTCGTCGTCAACGTGGCTTACTGTACGCTGCGTCCACGTTAACGTTATAGCCTTCCCCTTACCCTTGCCCCTCTCCTTCCTAACATTTGAGCACCATCCAATCTCAAAAGCTACAAGCTCATATCATAGGGTTGTGTGTATGCATGATAAGACAGACGACAAAGAACAGTCAGAGTGTGCATGAACAGAGAGAAAAAAAAAAAGAAACCATTTTTTTTTTGTAGAAACGAGGGAAAGAGCAATGTCGACCATTTTTTTGCCTCTTTACGGTTTTCTGTGCTTTTCAAGGGAACAGCAAAGAAAGGAAAGAAAGAAACGAAAAGAGAAATAATGAAAGCATTAAACAAGCTAGGAGGATAACAAGCTGCCATCATTAGATTAGTGGCATCCCCACCATTCATCTTCTTAGGGTCGCCAAGAACAAGAAACCACAGCCCCACATTGATCCACAGGCATGCGTGGAAGATAGTTAGAGAAAAGAAGAAGAAGAATAATGCTGCTCGATTTCTTCATGACCACATGGTGGTGGATTTACTTGCTTCCCTTCTCTCTTCCATGTTTGTTTTTGAGTGGATGCTACTGTAAGTGCTCAAATCCATGGCTGCTCGAATCGATGCAAAGTTTGCTAGCTGCTGCTGTGAGAAAGGCCCACCTGCAGGGTCTCCAACTCCTAAGAAATCTCTTGTCAATCCATGGTCACTTTCTTGAGAGCGCTGAAGCTTTAGTTGTTGTTCTTTCGGATAGAAGGGAATGCTCTGGGCTCGCTCGTCAGTACCGTTACTTGGTATCATCAAGCCCGCCAAGCTGTTCGAAGAATCTGCAAACGAACTCTGCATTATATTTGCATCATTGAACATCCCCTTCCCGTTTGGAGCCGACAGCGAACTCATGAGTTGGTGGAAATTCTCTGATGGTTTCGACTGCCCAAACAGCTGAAACTCATTGGTGGTCTGAACGTCATGCGGCGTCATCTCGGTCTCTGAGGAGGAGCTCACACCGAATGATCGAAGTAGAGAGGGATTGCTTGTGGTTGCACCCATCTGAGCTGCTTTCTGCAGTAAGGCTGTAGCTGACATGTGAGAAGAGGCCATCTTCTGCTGGTTCTGGGAGGAGCTGTACGAGGAAGCTAAGCCACCCAAGACCAAGTAGTGGTGGGGGTTCTTCCCCACTTCATCATCCTTCGAAGCCCCACTAGATGTTGACAGCGAGAGGTTGGCTACCGTTGAACTCCTGTGCATCCACAGCGGTGGAAAGCATTCACCGTAATCTGTTTCTGCCGATGAACCCAAGATGTTTGGGGCCGACGCAAATTGTACTAATTCCGTCGGGCAATTCCCCCGGCTCCTGGCTGCAGGTGAACCCACAACATTCAACTTGGATGAATCGGCGAAGAAGCTCTGAGAATTACCTCCAGCAAAGTCAACGGACTGATCGAGCAATAAAGAGAGCCCGTGCTTTTGAGTGTTTCTTTGTCCGAGGTCCGCTGCCACCGCGGCATCACCACCATTAATAACGAAAGCTGGCTGACAAATAGAGCTGAATTGATTGACTGATCCCCTCGACATGTTGGCTCTGGATGGTGAGGATGGAGAACCAACTAAATGCGAGTTGGCGTTTACAGAAAGGGTGTCAGCTTTGAAGTTTATGTTGGTTGAGGTCACAGAGGAAAGCCTCGCACTCTCTTCTGCCAAGGCATCACAGAACGCCCTATGAGTGATAAAACTGTCCTTCCTGCGATTTAAAACCAAATAGGAGAAATCAAAGTGTGTTTAGACTAATAAAACATAGAGAATCATATTGTCTCTCTCTCTCTCTAATATGTTCAGTTCTCATGTATATTTATATATTGCAGCTAGTAGAATTGGATTTATATTTCCTAATTAACAAAAACACTGTTTATTTTTCACTACTACGTTCATGGTATTAGATGTGTTTCAAAATATATATGTATAGCATCAAGCTTCTGAAGAAATACTTTTTACCATGAATCAGAAACGAGGGGCAAAAGAATTAAAATTAGATTGGTACCTTGAGAAGAGAGTGCCGCAATCGCATTTATACTCCCTAGTCCCGCATGTTTTAGAATGGGCCTTCCAATCGGATTGAACGGCATACTTTTTTGAGCACTTGTCGCATTTCCACTTCTTCTCACCATGCTTCCTACTGAAATGCTTCTTAATCCCCGTAAGATCACCCAGAGCTCTTGAAGGATCGTGGTGCACGCAGCTCTTCTCAGGGCAGATATAGACCCTCTTCCTGATCTCTTTGCTCGATCGCTGCCGAAGCTTCCATGGGAGGTTGTGACCGCGGCGATGCAGTTGCAGATTTTGATCTCTTTGGAAGCCCTTGTTGCAGATCTCACATACAAACCTGTTGGTGGCCATGAGAGTCCTTGGTGATAGAGCTATCACTTCTGCATCTGGATCTACATACATGAATACAGCGTACCACAACAGTCATGAATCATCTTCTTCCTCTTTTTTTCTTTTTCTCTTTCCATCATAAATCAGGCTATATATAGAGACCAGCAGATCAACAGTTTATTTTTTTTTGAGAGAGAACCAGCAGGTCAACAGTTAATTAGCAGCAAATTAATTGTACCTGGAGTGCCGGGAAGGTTTCTCTTCTTCTTTTTAAGAGGAACCTTATCTTGATGTTGCGGGAGATTGGAATTAGGGTTTGGGTCATCCATAAAGCCTCTCACTGATGATGGTAAATGAATTGCATCGCCAGACATATCTTCTCTGGTCTTTCAAAGATCCGATGCTTCTGCCCAGTATCTCCAGCCACGCAATTCTTTTCTGGGTCTATCAACAAGTGAAAAGACGAAAAGAAAACTAAAATGGAAGAACTCCTTTACAATATAAAGAAGGATATACTTCTTGACACCAACATAGATGCCGACTTTACCATGAACCTAAGAAATCTGAGCAAAACCCAATTTTTTAGGTCGAAATTGTGGGTGAATCTTTCGAATATGCGTGGATAGAAGAAAATATAAAACCATGAAAGCTGAGCTCTCTCTCTCTCTCTCTCCACGGGCCTTCTCTTCCTTATCTCTCTTAGAATGAATGTCGGTAAGCCATGCTCTCTCTCTCTCAAAAACAAAAAGTAGATTTAGACGTCTAGTGGTATTCATATTTTATCTAAAAGGGGGCATTATTTTAAAGGAAAGATCATACGTGAATGGTGTTTATCTTTTGGAGCGGTTCAGCTTTTGGTTTCATGTATTATTTTAGTGGGTTTTAGTTGATTCCTTGCTAACTGTTAAAAAAGTAAAAGGTGAAGTGTGTTGGGTTATTTGTACATGATGACACATATGATCAGGTGGTTCTTTACAAAAAAGATTGAGAAATGCCTGGGTAAAAGATATAAAGGGAAAAGAAAAAAGCAAAAGAGAGAAGTAAAAAAGAAGGAAAAGTAGTTCTTTCTGCCTTTTCGGTGAGAATGATTAAGCTATAATTGCTTCAATGCTGTTCCTTCTTCTCAGCCTTCAAAAGTTCAATATTCTACTTTAGTAATTTCGTCAGCACCCACCCCTTGCCTATCGCCTCTGCTCCCCCTCCCCTCCTCCTCTCTCTCTCTCCAAAAAATGTTGGTTATTTGCGTTCTTTCTCCCTTTCAATTCTATTAGTTGGGCTCCGCTTGTGTGTGGCAGGAGCAGCTAGTGCACGTCACCTTGTGTTGGGACGTTGCAAGTTCGAATCCTTATGGTATAATTGTATAACTGGTATGAGTCTGCCTAACCTCTGTCAAAAAAAAAAAAGATTCTATTATTTGGGCTGCAATTCCCATAGTCCGTGACGGCCCACTCTTCCATACTGCTTTTCTCACGCAGCAAGATTGCACAGATAATGTCATTGCTTTGCTTGGCCCTCTCCTTTGGGTACATTCACCTCTCCCTCTTCACTTTGTCATGAAAGGATATTTGGAAAAGCTATCCAGCAACATTAATGTTAAACGTTGTTTTATTTGTTGGTGAAGGAAAAGAAGGCATCAAATAAAGAAAGTAGAGGAGTTCATGATGTCTTAAATTATGAAATATCTATTCAACAAGGTTAGTATAATTAAGTTTTACCACCTCGGTGGTATCCCATGTGATAAGCTGTGTCCTGTGTCAAGCAGAAGGCCCACGTTGGAATCCCTCTGCCACATGGGGCAGCTGTTCTTCTGGTAGG
This sequence comes from Nuphar pumila, assembly GCF_984573655.1. NCBI lineage: Eukaryota > Viridiplantae > Streptophyta > Magnoliopsida > Nymphaeales > Nymphaeaceae > Nuphar > Nuphar pumila. Next base: position 20,636,567 of record NC_143252.1, on the reverse strand, counting down.
GGTCCGCCTAACCCCAGCTTGCCTTTCACACACACACAAAAAAAAAGGTTTGAGTTTTAGCTTTGGCCTTCCTTTACTGAGCACAATCCTTTTTTAAAAAATAGTTAATTATTCAAAGTTACTTTTTTGGCTGAATATTATTTTTGAATCTGTGCAAGAACTGAACCATTCAATTTATTTTTCAATACTTTTTAAGGGGGATTAATCTTTTTAACATCTTTTATTTTTTAATAAAACGTATCATCTGATGGTAAAAAGGGCTGATTCAAGATCAATTCGTTTCTATTCGATGTGATTTTTCTTCTTCTTTTTCTTTAAGTAACCGATTCAGCTAGTGAACCGATTTTAACAACATTCGCTATTTTCCAAACTAATAAGAACTTGAAATTCCGATCACAACGACACTCCTGTCATGAGCAACGATAAGTTAGTGAGTATTAGACAATTCAAGTGATAGCTACAACTAAAAGTATTATGCCCTTGTCGTGACCCGGGACAATCTGACAAGGTTAAAACAGAATTTGAGATCTCCCAAGGGACAACTACGACCAAAAAGGCACTAATTAAAAACATAACGCACGATATAAATATTTACGTATCCAGATGCAATTTTGTCATTATAAAAAAATCACAAGTATTTACCAAAACAAGTATATACGACGCCAAACTTTGTTACATAAGGGTAGGAAAAGGAAAATTTTGTGGGTTTTCTTTGTCAATGCATTGTTCTGCATTATTTCCACATCTGAAGCACAATAACAAATTAGGTTCTTGAAAAGAACATCCAGCAAGATTAATGCCACTGGAAATCCGGGGGGGGCGGGGGAGGGTGTCTCGAACTTTTAAAGGAATCAAAACTGTTGCAGTGTTATTAAAAGAAGGGGGGAGAACTTTGTCGATAAGCAGTGAATTTTTTGATTCTTGTGCAAGTGTCTGTTTGTGGGCTGACTTTATGTGAACCCTTCGTTGGCAATGGATTAGTTTAACATGCCGAAGCCCAATTGGAAGCATACAACTGTGAGCAGGGATTTGTTTATTCACCTGCTTTTTGGCTCATATGTTCGGATCTTCCTCACCGAAGAACGATGCTCACCCCGAGTTCCAACCCTAGGAATTTTTCCACCCTAGGAACCCAAATTCCCAGGGAGTTTCTCCGACCAGATACGACGCCTCACACCACGTCCACCGCATAGATTCCCTCACCATACATCAAATAATGCACGTACACTGTGCCTGCCTTTCTTTATTCCCATAAAGTTTCATGTGGACTACCAGTGTCAGAGGAAAAGCGGCATCCGCTTGTGCTAATTTTGCTTACCATAGGCGATCCCCTTATTCTCTCTCTCTTTCCTTATATATACAGAGAGAAATTGATAGCACCTCACAAGTTAGGTGCTAAATCATATGTGCTAAATGGGTTTTGCTGCTCTTCGGGTATTTTTTTTTTCAGTTCCGACCCCATAAATGTGTTGGGCATAGTCGATTTACAAAGAATCCACACCTGGACCATGTGTTTTCTATGAAAAAATGATATTTGGAGTCTTGAAAATTTACAAAGATTTTAGACCGGTGTTTTTTCGAACCTTATAAAAACCCACCCATGCATCTCAATCGAATGCTTCAAGAGCTGATCCCTATAAAATGAAGTACATAGATCACATCTGTATGGTCAGAATTTATAAATAAAAATAAAAAAGACTGCAAACCCGATTTAGCACCTAATGTGTGAGCAGCTACCCATCACTATGCTCAATGAGCAACCAATTTTGCACAGAATCACAAAAAAATGTGATTTAGCAACGTTTTTTTACCATCGCTAAAGACCCATTTTCACCCAAATCTTTAGCAACGGTCAAGACTGCGCTAAATCACCTAATTGCGTTAAAAAAATGAACACTACATGTTGTAAAAAAGACCTTTTAGCGTGGTTTTAGACTGCTACTAAAGGCCTCAGCAGAAAAAACACCTTTAACATGTTATCTTAGAATTAACATGAGCCTCTAATCGCGTAAGTGATTATATATATATATATATATATATATATATATATATATATATATATATATATATATATATATATGGTGATGCATAGGAGCGCAACCAGAAGTGAAAAGCTGTGGAGTGTCCATCATGCAAGTGATGAATGCTCAACATCTTTTTCCCACAAAAATGATGTTCAATGTCAAAATTAATGAAAAAAGGCCTTTAGCGGTGGTTTTGACCACCACTAAAGGTCCCAGCAAAAAATGGACCTGCAGTTGAAACTACCGCTAAAGAGTCTTTTTAAAAATGATGTGCTTATCCCCCTAGGGGCTTTAGCAGTGGTTTCAACCATAGCTAAAGCCCCATTTTTTTGTGATTTTGATGATAAACAGCGTTCCACTCATAGTTGTGCACATAAGGGTTGTACAACTATCACTTTATATATATAAACCTATATCTTTGAATGAGTTTTCCTTCGAACGCAGTTTGGATGCACAATGTAATATCACGCATTTCTTTTTTTTCAAAAATAGAGGATTTTGAACCGTCGCTAGAAGCCTTGAGTGCAAAAAAAAAAAAATGAAGCATCTATTGTACCTGCAGAAATTTTTGAATCAATGTTGGATGCACTGACATTGGAATCGAGAGATAGACTGGAAGGAAGATCCGAATCCACTACCGGCATATACTTCAATCGAAATCCAGCAGATTTAAGTAGATCAAACCTGCAGTGTTTTTACTTTGGTACATGTGGGTTGGGTGTCTTAGGGTCTGATCCCTGGTGGACACAATGGGGTAGAGGTCGGATGTTCCTCATTGTGGTGAGCGAGACTGTATGATCGAGACAAAACAAGTAATCAGGTGAGGCAGTTTTGCTCGGATGGTGAAACTGAAATGGTTCGAGGTCCAAAACTTGCAGGACCTACTCTAGGGGTTCTAGGGATAACTATGAGTATAGGAGAGGATCTGATACATGTTCTAAATAGAAGGAAAGGGTACCGACAATAAGGGGTTACCAGTTTAGGTAAATCAGGTACCCAACATAATGCAATTTTTGGTTTTAGGTTACAAAAAAGAGGTAAAGGCTAATCTAAGGTTATGGAGGTATTTTAGAGGTACATTGGAGGTTTGTAACAAGTTGGGATAAAGTATCCTATGTTTTAAAACTCGAACGCATGATCTGCAATGCGACAATGGCAATTGGCTTATCAGGAAAGCAAAAATGCACGATTTGGGGTGACAGAAGAGCTTAGGCGCTTTTAGGAAAGATACATGACCAGCCTTGGAGTATAGTTCCAACGTGATTCAGAGAGAGAATAAAGTGAAAAGAGAGAAGAAAGAGAGAGATGAGAGAAAGAGAAGAAGATGCTAGGAGAGAGGAATGCCCAAAAAGAGTGAGAGGATCAACTAAAGAGAGAAAGTGAGAAAATCAATTCATTAACTTTTATAAAAAAAACCAAAAGGCTTCTCAAGCCTCCTTATATAATGAGTGGGTTTGGGTTGGTCCAACTCTAATCTAAAATAGAAAATCTAACCCATAAACATCATATAACTTCTAACTACCAAAACATGATCCTAACTGATAGTCCAAACTAGACTCCAAATATTTTTCTGTGAAAATTATCGAAGAGATACGTGTACGTATCCTAAGCATAGTTGGCTTGTAGATTTTTTTTTTTATTTTGTATTCTTAGGTCAATACAATGAATATACATAAAATACCTCATATATTTAACTCAAAATACTATAAAAAATTTATGGATCTTACAATGCCAACTAGGGAATGACCTCCATACGTGCAACAAGGGTTGCTATGACTTGTTTAATGTGCTCATTGCTCTCTTGGCATTGCCAGATGAACTCAATTTGAGTTTGTTCAGTGAAGGCACACGCCTGCTCCGTGTCACGATGAGCTTCTTAAGCCTTTTCCAGATTAGAGGGTTGTGGTCCCTTCATGTGTTGTACTTCGCTTTGATACCAATCTGTGGTGTCCTTAAAATTTTTACCACTTGAGGCAGGCGAAACCGGATTCACTTGGGAAGATGGATCGATAGAGATACTGGGTCGAGCAACAGACAACTACTTTAAACGGATGCCTGCAATTTCCAAAAGATCGAACTTGCTGGATGAATGGTCTAAGACCTATGGGTGAGGGTTTTTAAGACCTATACTTCGCTAAATAAGGTGTAGTAGAGTCCTTAGGTTCCTAATTTTGATGGTTTGGGGTTTGGACAAGGGAATCAGTTAATAGGCTAATCAGGTAATAAGGTAGTAGTGCAGTTTCGTGTTTTAATGCAAAACCAAGTTAGACAACTATGGAGCTTAGTGATAATATTCATATGGAGTTCACAAACATAGATGAAGGTGTGGAATAAATCTATGGTCATGGGCTAGGCTGCAGAAAGTCTGGAGAAGTCAAAAGCTGAGAAATAGGACTATCAGGCTCCTAAGACGTACAATTTTGGTTTTCAGGATTTCAAAAAGGATCTAAGGCTTGGGTAAATTCTTAGGTAGATGCAGAGGTCCACTTACCACTAATATGAAGGTCTGAGAAGTCCTTTTATATTTTGGAACTCAGACACATGATTTATAATATTGCAACTTTAGATCTCGCAGCGAGAAGCTAGATTGCTCAGTTTGAAAGTATCAAAGGCTTGGGCTCTTCAAAGGAGTGAATGGTCAGTCCTTGGAGACCTGATATTCATGTAGATAAGAGGAGATCAAAGGAAGAGAGGGAGAGAAAGACCAACAAAACTATGGTTAGATGCCTCAAAGAGGAGAAGAGAAACGGGGGTGCAGGGGAGAGAAAAAGAGAGAGAAGGAAATCAATTATATTATTTGCATAAACTTCAAAATGGGTCCCAAAGACACTTTATATATTGAGTGGCTTGGGTTGAGTCCAGATCCAATCCAAAATAGAAAGTACATCCTCTAACTACCAAAATTGGATCGTAACTGACAGTTAAAACTAAACTAGAGAAGGGGTTGGTTAGCCCAACTGAAGACTCTTTCTAGCCAATCCTAGTTATCCTAACTAAGTTTCTAAAAACATACTGAAATAAATAGAAAATAAATTATGTTGGACCCAATATCATAAAATGGAAATAATCAAGCCAAAATTAGATCTTGCCCCACTAATTTGGAAAGTGAGAGGCATCCCCCCCTTTCCTTTCTTATTCTTGCCTTATTTCTTATTTAGAGGGCTCTTATGTGGCCCCTAGTAGGTTGGATTTGGTGGCTCAACCTTTCTTTTCTTTTCTTCTTCCTCTCCCTCATGCCATGTGTTCTCTTGAATTTGAAAAGTAGCTCTCCTTGTAGGAACCTCTTTCAACTTGCCATGTGTCTACCCTATGAGACTTGTATCCTCTTCCTTAGGTTGAATTAGGAGAGGATAAGTATCTTTTGACTTTTATCACCTTTACATGCCATCTCAGCTCCTTCAGACCTACTTAAGACTTTACCCAAGCCATGAGAAATATTTTTTTTTAAATAGTTTAGAAATCATAGCACAAATCATTTATAATAAAATATGATAAAGAGATTAGGTGGGTTATAGATCTATCAAACCATTCACCATATCAAATTGAATTTAAAAATCACATAATTAATTTAATTCAGTTTCATAGTTTGAAAATAATATCAGAGTCATAAATGTTTAAATGACACATGAATGTCCAAAATTCAAAACTTCGTAGCAAAAGGAAAGACTTGGCTCTGGTCCCACCACAACGTCCCACCATCGCAAGGATCTTTTACTCAATACCTGTAATATATATATTGGGGTCAGACTCATCAAGTCCCCATTTGAAGATACTATTCAACACAAGTAAATCAAATTAGTATACATGAACATATTTTGATAATTTCACATAATTATTCAGGCAACTATTCATTTCAAGTATGCATAACATCGTAGTACATAAAATTTTTTTATTCATAAACAATTAGAATCTTATGGATGAGCAGGTAAATAATGCATGCACTTGCCAATATTGAACATATAACCTTTTCATGCATGAGTGGTTTGCAATTGCTTTTATTTACTTTTCTTTTTACGTGATGCATACTATGCCTAACTAAATGTACAAACAATTTATAGTTTTCACTTCTTAACCCTGTGGGTACTATACATGCTTAACCTAGATTTAGACTATGACACATGAGGGATATATTCAAACAATTTATAACTTAACCCTGACCGAATACCTTTCACCAGTACCGAGTGAGTGACGACTTAGTGGAGATAGAGCTTCCAACACCATCATTCTGTTGCATCAGACTTTACTCATGAGTTTCATGACCTACTACCCTGCGGCTAATGTGGAGGCCTTCCCCTATCTTCGTGGATAGAGAAAAGCAACCTTTCGTGCTCAAAACATATTTCACGAAGCCTGAAATACTGCTTACCCTCTCAGTGTAAGCCCAATAGAATTAATGTTCACATGATTATTCTTTTAAACCATTAATTCTATTATTTATCTGTGCTCATATAAAATGAATCTAATATAAGATTCAGGCCTCTAGTTTGGGGCTCATGGATGTAGAATTCAATGCCAAAGATGTTATTATGCCACATGTAAAATTTGTAACACATCAAACTCATTTATGCATTCATTTATAGGCATTGATCATGATTAACTATATGCATACATATATAATCACATAAACAACATAATGCACGACGTATGAAATTCGATAGAGTGTATATTCAATCATAAGCATGCGACAATAAGCTTTTTTTTTGGTGTCATGCTCATTAGGCGCTTAGGACCTGCATATACACATCATATGTTGCATTCACATACTCATTTAACATTTAAAAATATAAGTTCATATCAGACATTCATGTTATGCATTGGTAACTGGTCTATAATGGGTTTGGGACCCGTTTAAGCCCATATCTGGTCTGCTATTCTGACAGTCACTGCTATGTGCACGGACTAAGAACATAGCTCAAACTTCTACAGAGTGTGTAAAATTTTGTCATCTTTCCAAAGTCATAAATCATTCCTAAAAACTTTTTTGAGTGAGGGAGATACGAACAATTTACCGATACAAGGTCAGATCTTACACACATACAGGGGCGTAGCCCCCCCCCCCCCCTATCTAAATTAATAGTGATGTATGAAATATATACTGCATATATTTTTTTTCATAAGATGGGGTTAAACATAACCCCCAACTGAATTGATCCACCAATGGTTTTGAAACAACAATCACAAAGGTTTTCTTTTAAAACTAGTTTTGTTATAAAAAATGAATAACTTGGAGTGTTCTTTCTCATTTTTCTTTTTAGATCAGTTATGATGGACTGAATGCATGTGTTCTCATAATTATATCAGTTCCACAACACCCATATATAATAAGGATAAATCGTATATGCACAAGTATTAGGATTTGCAAGATACATAGGTTATTTAAAAAACATTTTCCTTAAAATCGTTTTTGAAATACTTTTCTCTCTAATCTCGTATCTTAGTCATGGCCTGAACCCATGATTGATTTCACAAGTCTTTACATATCTTAGATTCACTTATCATCATCATGGAATCAAGATAACAATAGTCACACAGAACTACTTAGATAAACAAGTAAATCTTCAACCATGAAAAACATTTTTTTCAAAAATATTTTTAGAATTTCCATGCTACATATAACCTTACTTTTTTTTCTTATAAACTGAACCGAACCAGTCCACTAAGGTCAAGTCAAGCTATTTCTAAGTTGATCATAACTGGCCCATGAGTGGATCAGTTCTTGATCCTTCATACGACCAGTTTTTGACCAATCAACCATGCTTGAAATACCCGATTAAGCTCTATAGTGCAACATCAAATTATATTTTATATACTTCTTTTTGAACAACTCCACGACCATACACACACACACACACACACATATATATATATATATACACACACACACACACACACACACACACACACACACATATATATATATATATATATATATATATATATATACACACACACACACACAACGTATATGCTCAGTTTCATATCAAACTATGTTTATGATCAATCCATACTTGAATTGGTACAAGAAATTAGTAATCAATTTTGAAGACCGATCTAATGCTCAATAGGTCTGAACTGACATCAACTTCCTCATGTGTTATGATCGATGTATAGGTTCAACCCTATTCAGCCTCGGGATATGCTCGTGCATACTAGTCCCGATCTACGAGTATTGGATATAACCCATTACCTTATTTTGTCAAATTCGATAGATGTGAAAGTCATAACAATCGAGCCATCGATGTCTCGATTCGTACAACTCCTTTAACGTGTGGCTGCAACTCCTTGATTAGTCACTCCTTAAATCAAGTTTCAGACCTCCTACCCAATGGAGGAAGGAGAGAAGCAAGAGGAAAAAAAAGGGATAGAGGAGGAGAGAGAGAGAGACAAAAAAATATTCTAGAAAACCCAAGGAAAAAAAGGGATAGAGGAGGAGAGAGGGGGGGGGGGGGGCTTGATCCGTACAACTCCTTTGGCTGCAACTCCTTGATTAGTCGCTCCTTAAAGCAACTCCTTTAATGTGTGAGACCCTCTTTGGCCATTTTTATAATATTTTTCCTCTTTTCAAACCTTCCTAATTTCTCAAAATTTTAAGCACCAACTTTCCTAAATGTATTTTAAAGGTTTTCTAAATTACATCTTGTATGTTTTCTTAAGTCTACTTAGTTATGTTAACATAATTAAATATGAAATCTTATACTATATCCATATTATGTAGCTATATACTATATTTTATATATTCCAAGTGAGCACATGGGTCCACAAGCATGGGATGTCTCCTCTTGTGCTTTCAAACTTACTAAATTCCAAACCTTGTAGTTTGGGTCCAACTACACTAACCATCCTAATTTATTTGGTAAGTTTTGACTTCTAATTATTTTTTTGTTTATTGCTTATTGACTAATAGTCCAGCCAAGAGGGTTCACTAGGATGGGACGTCCCACCCTAGAGAATATCCTCTCTATGCCTCATAATCTACACAAAGTTTGCCTTGTATTGATTTTGGGGAAGTTTTAATTTATTTTCTTTCTTTTCTTCTTTACTTGTTAATTTTTAGGAAACTTTAGAAATATCATTTTTTCTAGGGTTTTAACTTACCAATCTTCAAACTAAATTTCAGTATGAACTGCCATATAGGATGGAACTACATAGGGGGATGCCCCATCCTATAGACCTCTACCATTTTATAAAACTTAATTAATTTAAGTGTTTCATTCTATAAAATCTCTATTTAATATTTTATGTTATTTTAGAATTTAGATTTCAAATTCATACAAATCCAAATTATATTTTTAATACAATTACATTATATACATATCAAATTAAACCTAAATTCATCTGAAATCATATTTAACCTTATTTTGATGTGTTTTGTCAATTATTCCATTAAAATTTTAATTTTTTCATAAATTCGATTTTGAATATGAATTTCACTAAAATCAACTTTAATTCTTCATGAAATATCTTTTAAAATTCAATTCAGACTAATTTGTATTTTTATATTTTTTCTCATAAAAATCATCATTAATATTATTTTATTCATTAAAATGCTTTAAAAAATCATAGGTATTATAATTTTTTACACACACACACACACACACACATATATATATATATATATATATATATATATATATATATATATATATATATGGAGAACAATTTATATAGGGGGAACAATTTTGGACCTAGTTTGACTTGGAAGAGGCCACTCCTTGACTTGCACTATTCAGGCAACAGATCTGCCAAAAACCATTAAGGTGGCACTGTCCATGCTAGCAGGTGTGACCCTAACAAGTGCAGCTAATTTGATGGTAGAATGTGGCCTGTGGCCAGAAAATGCTAGAGTCTATCACTTTCCTAGTGCACTTAAGTGTACAAAATATTTTCCACACACACACACATATATATATATATATATATATATATATATATATATATATATATATATATATATATATATATAAAGAGAGAGAGAGAGATAAAAGGGTATAAAGTCAACTTGCAAAAGGATCAACGTTATATCGAATGCTCGTGTGCCGTTAATTGCATGCACGATCAACGACGTTTGCAAGTTAAGAAAATACAAATACTTTCAGTGGCTTTAGCAGCGCTTTTGTGCACCACTAATTAGTGATGTGCGAAAAGCACCTAAAGGCCGCGACCTTTACTGGTGCTTTTGTGCACCACTAAAGTTTTTTTTTTTACAGCAGGTAGACACGCATTATAAGCGTGTGTGTCCTGCCGTTGTTTGATGGTTGAGGTGTTTGATGATATGCCTGTCTCTCTATATATATGTACACATGAAATAAAATAATGATGGATGCCCAAATCAACAGACTCACATCAAGCATCAATTTGGATGAATTAGCGGTCTTTATAGAGCTAGGCAGAAAATAGACCTTTAGCGGCGGTTGTACTAAAGATCATTATATATATATATATATATATATATATATATATAGTTCGATATCATGATATCATAAAGTGGTACAAACTCTTATTTATATAAATCTAGCCACCAAATGTTGTATTTAACACACGGATGTGTTTAACATAGTTTATTTACTATCTCAGAAGGTTTTATCATGTCTAATACACCATACAACTTCATTTTTGAAATGATGGAAAAAATCGACTAGCAATTTGTGAAGTTAAGGGTGGTTTAAAAATGACAAAACATCATGCTTGAATGAACTTTTAACACTTGAAAATAGTAAATAGAACGTGCTAAATAGGATCCAAAGGTTCAATTTTGGTTTTGGAACTTAAATCCATGTAAATCAACTATCTACCACTGGTAGTATAGTGTGTATGTGTGTGCACGTGTGTGTATATATATATATAGATGCAAAATTTCTACGAACAAAACATTTTTATTGATTTTTGAAGGATTTTAAAAATAAATTTTCTTTAAAAAACTTGTATCTGTTTCCAAGAGTCATTGGATTGGCCGTTGGTACATGATTAGGCCGTTCCTCCCCAAATACTGAGGTATAACTTGATCAAGGTTTGGATTTTCCTGCAAGAATATAAGAAAATGTGTGCACTATTAATATTTTCAGGAAAATAAAATGAGAAAAGGTGAAAGAGAGAAATACTTACCCAAGGTTCTGGAGAAGCCCTAGCCCCTTTGCTTACAACAGGAATACAGCAAAGAGACAATGTACGGGTAACTTTCAGTAAGAAATCTACCACGGTTTTCGTACTTCAATCGGATTTTCCTAGTTAGAAAAGGGAGTTTCCCACGTAAGAAGGGTGTTTGACTTGCTAGGAGAGAAAAATTTCTAGCTTAGAGATAGTAGCTTGCCTAGAAATTTTGGCAGGAAAGCGTAGCCAAGACATAGGGATGGCAGTGGGGGCGGGGGACAAGGTCTCCACCCCCTCCCCGCCTCAAGATTAGAACCTCCATCTCCGCCGGGGATGGATTTTAACCTCCACCTCCGCCTTCATCCCCGTTTCATGTCCTCCATCCTCGGTTCAAATGGGGATGAGGCGGGGCGGGGCAGGGATGAGGTGGGGAAAAGTGGCAGGGACGGGGTGGGTCGGGGATGAGGCGGGGATGGATTTTAACCTTCGTCCCCGCCTCCATCCCCATTTCATACCCTTCATCCTCGGTCCAAACGGGATGAGGCGGGGCCCTGCTTTCCCCTGGTCCACTGCCATCCCTACCTAGACACTAGCTTAGAGAAGAGAGATTGCCTTGGAGCCTCTCTCCCAAGCAGAGGAAGGTGGAAGGATGCGCTGCCGAGCATGAGCATGAACCCAAAAGAAAAGAATCTCAAGAAGAGAGAGAGAGAGAGAGAGAGAGCGAGAGAGAGAGAGAGAGAGAGAGAGAGAAGAATCTCAAGAAGAGAGAGAGAGAGAGAGAGAGAGAGAGAGAGAGAGACCTGCACAAACCTCATGGGGTTGGTGGCAAGTAGTATACTTGCCTCCACCCCTATGTTTTCCTCACCAAATCTGGATTTTTTTTTTATACCATCAACTCAGTGTCATACATTAGCATAGTTGTTAATAACGTTAACATGAAAAATTTGATCAAAGAGCCATCTTAGGATTTTTTATGCTATGCCCAAAAAGGTTATAGAGTTTAGAATCTTGAAACCGATAAAGTCACTACTAGTAGAGATTTTTTTTTTCATGAATCCATTTTTCTCTATCAAGACAAGCAAATTGAATTCCGCCTGTCAAATGCAGCTCCACCTTTAGCTATTTCTGACCTAGATATAGTTAATCCTTCTCATGTACAAACCTTACCCTCTGTGTTACATGCCTAGCCTAGGGTTAGCTTCTTGAAGACTTCAATTTGGATCCACTCTTACTTGAAGCATCAATTGGATCGGGACTACTGATCTCCTAGCTTCATCCAAGGCTTCACCAACCCAATAACATATATTGGATTGGTTCTACTTTTAAATGTTTTCGGGTTACTTATAGGTTAAGCATGCAAGGAGGGATATCCACTCTTTTAAGGGTAATTTGGGAATAAGGAAAAAAAGCAAAAGTATTATGAGCAGATTTAAATAGCTTCCATTGGAAGGCAATGACTAAAATCAAAACTTCTTAAGGAAGCCGAGCTGGGAGAGCCCATAAATACAGGTTCGTAGGTATTGGACTCATCTGTTGTAACGATTACTATTGCTTAATCTAGTCTTGACGCAACTCTCTTCATGAGAATTCTCTTGGTTCTTGACAAAGGTTTCTTAATTAGGCTGCGTTTGGATGACAGCATGATAAAACTTGGTTTTCTAAAAAATTTGGTTCAAAGCCTAGTTTCTGGAAAACCTGGTCACGTGAAACTCGTTGTTTGGATCATGCTTAACCTGGTTTTCTCTTTTATTTTTTTACTAAAATAACTTATTCTATTTAATTGCAAATAATTATGATATTTTTATATAATTTACCATATTTTCTATTTGCTCCACCTGTTTCATAGATAAATATACAAACATTAATAACTTCTAATCATGAATTAGATAAAAAAATCCCAATTTATCTATGCAAGACAAAGTCGTAATTTATACCCACCTAAGTAGACATCCAGATTTCAATAGGAATAATGAAAATCCTCAATGCATCAGAGTGATGTATAAATATAAATAAATGATATATATATATATATTTACATAAAAATAATTTAAAATAAAATTTGTAAAATAAATTTATATATAAATACAAATATAATATAGTCTCACATAAATATCAAATTAGAAACATAATATTTTCAAAATATGTGATATTTTGGCAATATTTTGTTTCTTTGATATAATGGACTTTGAAAATATCACAACAAAAACATGATAAATAGCTGCCTTTTCTGACCAGGCAAAAATAGAGAGTGAGAGATAGAGAGAGTAGGGGAAAAACCCTGAAATTTCGTTCCATTATTCAACAATCACTGACCGAAAAACTGCGGGATTGATACCATACCATCAGATGTGGATAGTGATAGTACAAGACTGACCATTTAAGTTACCTTAAAGTTTGAGGTTGTGTTGCTTATGTCAAATTGAATGAACCTAAACTAATTAAGTTAGAACATAAAACTAGCACGTGTTTTTATTGGCTACTCTTAAAACAACAAAGCATATAGATTTATGAACTTAGAGATTAAAATAATTTGTTAATCTATACAAATTGAATCTAACTTTTAAAAATCTTTCTTCTCTAAATAATTTATGTGAACCAATATCCAAAAAATATGATTTGAAATATGAAAATCTAGAAATAGAAAAAAGAAAATCAAAGGATTTTAAAATAGATTTTCATCTCTACATGATTGATAGAGATCCATTAACTTTTTTTAAGCTATTTCATCACCTGACGCTGCATCTTAGAAAGAAGTTATTCAAAGTGAATTTGATTCTATTATTGAAAATAAAACATGTGTTTTAACTAGCTTACCACTTGGTTTTAAATCACTAAGTTGTAAATGGATTTTCAAAAGAAAATTTAGAGCAGATGGATCAATTGACAAATTTAAAGCAAGGTTAGTAGCAAAAGGCTTTAAACAAAAATCTGGGATTGATTATTTTTACACTTATACTCCAGTCACTAGAATCACTTCAATAAGAGTATATATAGCCTTGGCTTCAATTTTCAAGCTTGAAAGTCATCAAATAAATGTTAAAACAATATTTCTAAATGATAATTTACAATAAGAAATTTATATGAAACAACCTGAAGGTTTTGTAGTTCTTGGTAAAAAAAAACAAAGTTTGCAAATTGCTTAAGTTCTTATACAGATTAAAACAAGCTCCAAAGTAGTGGCATGAAAAATTTGAACAAGTGATTTTTAGTTATGGATTTAATACCCTTGAATCTGAAAAATGCATTTATACTAAGGTTAATCATAAAAACATAGTCATAATTTATTTTTATGTAAATGACATATTGATACTTAGCAATAGTATAGAATGCATAAATAACACTAAGAAATTCTTGTCATTTAATTTTGATATGAAAGATATGGCTCGTGATGATGTGATTCTTGGAATCAAACTCATTAGACATAAAAAAAGATACAGTTTAACTTAAGCACATTACATTGAAAAATTACTTAAAAAATTTAATTGTTTTGATAGTAAAGTTGTTGACACTTTGTTTGATCCCAACATTAAATGATCTAAGTACCTTGGAAGAGGTATTTCTCAACTTAAGTATGCTAGTATTATTGGTATTCTTATGTATGCTATGAATGAAACTTGACTAGATATAACATTTTGCATAGCAAACTAAATAGATATACTAGCAACCCAGAACCTAAGCATTGAGATTCAATCTTAAGGGTCCTGAAATATCTTAAAGAGACATTGGATTATGAGTTATTTTATATGAGAGAACTCACTAACCTTGAAGCATTTAGCGATACGAATTGGAATTCAGATAGAGATGATTTCATATCCATAAGTGGATGGATCTTTACCCTTGAATCTGGGCAATATCCTGGGCATCAAAGAAGTAAACCATTATAACCCAATCAACTATAGAAGTTGAGCTTATAATACTATCATCTGTTAGTATGAAAGTCGAATGACTAAAGAATCTCTTGATTGAGATTCTATCGGGTAGCAAACCCTTGCCTACTGTAGTAATTTATTATGATAGCCAAGCTGCTATATATAAAGCAGAGAGCAATATATACAATGAAAAATCTAGACATATCAGTCTAAAGAATAATACTGTGAATAATTTACTCAAGCAATAATGTGTTTTCATTTTAGAACCATCTAAATTTCCTGGGTTTCAGACTCATGTTCAAAACTAAGGTTAGCCAAGTTCAACCAAGCGACTTTAAGGTCCAAAACTGCCCAATTGGAGTCCTATTCATGAAGTGAACCCAAGGGATCAAATCCACCAAGTTAAGATCCAGTTGCCCAAACCTGATCCACCAATAGGAGCATTCTTGGTAATAATAAAAATTTGTGGGTCCACCTTAGAGGACGCTCCATCCATATTGAAAACTCCTAGATGGATGTAAGCTGACCTTTATAAAGGTCTTTTAGTTGTTATCTATCCTTAGTTAGGTTTTACTTAGAATAGATTTCTTGCTAAGTTAGGTGTTCGCTAGTTAGGTTTTCTCTTTTAGTTAATGAGTTTTTGTTTATTGTATTTCTCCTTTAATTTGATCTTGCAAAATGTGTAAGCCATGACCTATATAAAGGCCCAACCCTTTGTTATTGAAAAATATAAAATTATGAAATAGATTTGGAAATCTCCCTCCCCTTGGGTGTGGCCCTCTCTCTCTCTCTCTTTCTCTCACCTACCCTTTGCCCTTAGAACCTCACTCACTTTTCCCTTGTCCCTCGTTTGCTCTAGGCTTCTCTGCCTTGAGTCACCTTGACCTCTAGTAGGTCGAGCGATCTTGGACTAAGCTGCAACATTGAACATGTGAAGCAATCAAGTACTTGGCGGTCTGACAAGTCACCTTGGCGAACCACGACTCTGACATGTTCCAGCCCATGGCCTAACATGGTTCACACCTGGATAAACTTCGATGAGTCATCTTAGCCTTGTCCTAAGCTTAAACCTACCATAGACACTTCCCAAACTGTTAAATCATGCATTTACCTAGGTTAACCTTTGTTGTTGACTGTAAAAATAGACCCAACTTGTAGACCTCATATCTTCCTGCCCTAAACTCATTTAGGGCTAAGATTTTAACCAGAGTTTCTCCTACGTGTCCTAAGCCACCTTTTCAAAAAATCATGATTTTACCAAACCTCAGTAGAGAGAAATAGATGTTCTACTAGAACCTGCTAACTTAAAAACCCACTTGAGCTAGTCATGTCCTATGTTTCGTCTCTCCTGATTTTGAGCCCATTTCTCCCAAACCATAACAAGTTAGACTCTAACATTTTAACAAAGTCTGCATCCATCTATTTAGAAGCTCCACCTAAAAAAAATCAACTATTTCTATTCAGCCATTTGGGAGAAATCATCTATTTTCTATAACCTGTCAGACTCAAACAGAATCTGTTTCGAGGCCTATCCTTATTCTGACCCCCCTTGTGCTCTAGACCAGAACAATTTTGACCTAGCCCTTTGGACAGAGTCTTCCTTGACATCTCTAGAATACCTTCATTAAGTCTTATGATTTTTAGTGCACCCGTTTGGTCATACTGAATTTTCTATAGATACTGGTCGGTCTCCTAAACAAAATCAGTCTAAAACCAGTCCTTCTTTAACCTACCCAACCTAACTCACACCTAGGCTCAACCCACTCACCCCGAGCCTACTGGAGCACAACAATTGGTATTAGAGCAAACCCTTGATCAAACCCAAGCCCCCTAAGTGAAGTCAATACCAAACACCAGAGATGAATTCTAAATTTATCTGCAAAATTGTAGGAAGGTCTAACTCCAAAATGAGTGGTGTTCGCATGGAGGATGTCAAAGCTACCCTATAATCAATCTTCAGCAGGTTGTAGCAACAACATGTGAATGTACGAGCCACTCGTAAGCTACTACGATCTATTGAAATTGATTATGGGTTGCTCGAAAAGAAGCAAGATGAACCAGAGGAGAAGATCACACAAGAACCTATTCATGAGGAATACAAGAGAATGGATTGAGTTCTCGTAAATAAGAATTCAAAGCCCTATAGTTGATGTGCACCCTCTCCACCTGTAGCAAACAAAAGTAGTTGCAACATCCTTCCTGTGAAATTCATAACTCTTTAGAAGGAAGAAAATGTTCTAAACTTCAATATTGCCATGACTTGTGCGCATCGCGATAAGGCATTCCCTAATTCATAAGGGGAGTTGCCTGACTCGTGCCCTTCAAAGGGTGACAAGTTGATGGTCTAGAGCTAGGATCACATTAAGGGAGCCAACCTCACGACCGGTGCATGCCCATTACACCTGTTGTGCCCCCACATCCGATAGAAGCCAATGGATTGCCGCAAGCTGCCAACTGAGCTCCTTCGAACCATGATGTTGCAAGGAGTCCTCGACGAGTTTGACAAGGCTGAGGTCAAACCCCATCAACATCAGGTTCTTTGATTTTCGTACTTTCAAATTATTTTTTTAAATCATTAGAATCCGACTATTGTTGACCCCGATCCGACTTTCAGAAGTCAGACCAAATTTCTGTCTGTTCTTAGGAAGGATTAGTGTAGACCTACATCCAAGTTTGATTTTTAAAAATTCATCCCTACAGGTTGACAGACCTTAAAATTTCCAAAAAAATCATTCTAGTTAGCCTTACTTGCCCTAGTTTGAACAAATTTATAGATAAAAAAAATCACACATCAGTCTATAGATATCGTCATTTTATCGAAAACTATTAGATCTAGCGTTTGGATTCTGATAAACTAACATTTTTAAAACTTAAAAAGAATCCCAAGGCCAGATCTTAATCCATAAAATCCTATTTTTTTTACCATAGGTACTCACATCCGTTAGCTTTCTAACTCAATTTATAGATCTCGAAAATTCATCTAGAACGCTGAGATCTAGTCTGACCTTTGAACCTTGTCTGAACCCAAAAAATCAAACTGAACCTTGAATGACCTGGCCCAGCCTAAAAATAAATTAATTTTGGTAGTCCAAAGAACCCTGAAAAATCTCAAAAAAATCATTTTCCCATACTTGGTACTTCTGACCAAAAGACCAAACCCAAACCCATCCTTAAATCCTAATGAATCTAGATATACATGCAGCCCTTGAAGATATGATGAGAGCGATCCAATACTTTTTTCTTTTTCAAGGCTCCAAGTCAGTACAAGAATATACATAGTAGTTTTATTGCGTGATATTAGAGAACTATAACCAAGAAACCATAAAGAAGCATATTACCAGATATATTAATAGACTTGATTTTTGGATATTCAAGAAAATGAGAAGCATCACAACCACTTGTCTTGAGCAAGTTATTCAGCATGCCTTGGATAATGAAAATGAACTGAATAGGGAGAAGAAAAAGCTTTCGGACACCCCTCATCCTATCCAAACCCAAGTAGATAAAACTCAATCGAGATCCAATCCAAACATTCCTTCATTAAAACTGTTCAAGACCTTTCTCAAGACCCAAATCCAACTCAAGAAGATTTGGATCTAAACTCATGTCTTAAATGAAGATCTCTTGTATTGGACCCTCCTAAACTCACTGTGGACCATAAAATGGACCTAAACTTGAGTTTGTCAAATATAATCCCAAACCCTTTTCATGTCCAATTTCTTAACCAAATCCAAAGCCCTCTTAAACTTATATTATCCAACTCAAATGTGATCAATACCTTCAACTTATATGAACCAAATCAAGTTTCTTGAAAATGGATCTATATTTTGTCTCAACTAGTCACTCCAGATCTGTTTAACCTACTCCACTTTAGAGGCTCCTCACATGACTTTTGTTGGATCACAAAGAATGTTCCTAACTTCGGTATTCATGTTGTGGTAGATCCTGCTTGGTTCATTCAGTTTATAGAGAAACTCCGAAATTCATTTTCATATTATAGATCCTTAACTTACAAAGTAGAACGACATTGAAAAAGAAAGAGGAGGACCGACTAGCAACTCAGTACTTAGAGTTCTCGCCTTGACGACAAGATGAGTTTAAGAGAGTTGCTTTGTTACGAATCGCCCAGGATCCATCTAGAGAAGTCGCTCCAGCATTCTATCCAAATAAGATGCCCAACCTAGAGTCCTAATTTAGGATGGGATTGTGAGAAAGTTAGCTAAGTTGAGATTCTGAAGAATGTTTAGCATAGAGTCTCGTCTAGGTTTGAATGCTTTTTATATTTTTACCTTTTTGTTCTCTTGTAAATCTATAAAATAGATGCACCTAGCTTATGTACTTTTAATAAAATTTATAATTTTTTTTTAAGCTTTGTTATAATTCGTATTTTTGTTCAAAAATATACTTTTCTTTGGCCTTTTTTTTCATGGCCATCATTGACTCGAAGTCTCGAATAGAATACATTTTCTTCTGCCCTTGTCATTGACCATCTTACCACCAGACGTCCCCCTCAGCAAGGGCGTAGCTAAGGGGGGCAGGACTGGGCTGTAGCCCAGTCCTGCCTCCCGAAACAGTTATTTTTTTTTTATTTTTTTTTTAAAAGCCCAGTCCTAGCCCAGCCCTGATTCCATATGAAATAGATTTTTATCCATTTTTGTAGCCCAGTCCAGTCCTAGCCCAGCCCTGATTCCATATGAAATAGATTTTTATCCATTTTTGTAGCCCAGTCCAGTCCTAGCCCAGCCCTGACTGCAACAAATAGTTTGATTTGTCCATATGAAATAGATTTGTATTAATAATTGTAGCTATTTTTTATTTTATCTCAAAAAAAAAAATTCAGGTGCGCTGCCCCCGAACCCCCGACTATAGCACAAATAAATTTTTTTTTGGCTACACCCCCCCTCACATGAATCCTAGCGACGCCCCTACCCCTCAGTGCAGCCGTCCTGGAGAGACGCCCCTTTCTCCTAGCTCACTTCCTTTGTTGTGTGCGCCTCCCTCGCTTGAGTCATGCTTCACGTCCTTTACTTGGTAGAATATGTATTATAAAAATTAGAAATGTGGCAGGTACTGTCAAGAGGTCCCCGCTCAAATAAAGAACAATATAATTCGGGTTGGGTTAATGAACGATCCCGTACCTGACATGATAAACATTTCACAGTACCCGTACCATTTTAGTGTATCACCTGATCGGATCAGTTAGGGTTAGGTTGGACTAAATTTCAAGAAAATTTTCGCTATAAGCTCACTGGTTTCGGTGTGATTCTTTCACAAAAGTGAGCGGGGTTGACTCGAAGCACTTCTTTGTCAGGTCGACTACTCAAATGTTTAAAACTTTTCGTACATCCGAACCCCAATTTGATTTGAGTTTCAAAATTGAATCCCGTACCCAGTTTTTTTTTATTGGGTTTTCATGCTTTAACCCAAACCCTAAAAATTGGATCCAGATCGGGTGGGTACCAAGAATCGGATCTCATTCGTTGACAGCCTTACATATAAGTAATACTTTTTTATTTTTGCAAAAAAAAAAAACTACACACATGCCCAAACACATTTGTCATTACTTTGCTAAAACACGTATCAAAAAAAAGAAATTCAAAAAAAAAAAAAAGTATAAAGAAACAAATTTTTGGCATGGGCGGACTTTATTTCGGATTTTATATTATTTATATGGTAAGACAAGATGAGATAAGGAACCAGTGGGGGAATTTTATTGAAGATCGCACAAAAGGGGTGGCTTTCTCTTAATGCCAAGCCATCACGTTCACCTTCTTGGTTATCAAAGACCTTCAGTAAAGCTAACCCCTGCAGATTGCAGCCATGGTGCTCCCTGTATCAGATTAGCCACGGTGAATGCCTTAGCTTCGGTAGCGTTGGTCGTAGCGTGATACCCAGCCCATGTGACCCTCTTACTAGTGCCTGCACCGGGTCCGCTATTCAGATACTCACGGTACTCCAGGGTGTTGAGGGCAAAAGTACCAGACCATTCCAACCAGCCTGCTGGGTTTATAAGATCATCCAGGAAGGACTCCATGAAAATAGTCCGTGAGTACAGCTGCCATGGCCGTCCCAAATACGTGGGGATTGTCTGTTTGACGGGCACGAGATCGGAACTCGCCAGGATTTTGCAGAGTTGGATGGAAATGGCTGTGTTCTGGTTCGGGTCTGTTCGTCCCTGTGCAGTAATGGTGTTCTGCTGGTTGCTTAATGGCTTCCGAGAAATTATTGAGCAGTTCTGAAAGACCACAGCTGCATTGCCGAAGATGTAATCGACTGTGCCAGAAATTGAGCAGTCCCTGTAAAATTGACGGAGTGAATGCGTGTAAAGCGTGTCTTGGTACCCGTCGATCCGGCACCGGTATATGATGGATTGATCAGCTCCAACGCGTAGGGCTACAGCTTGATGCTTCTGGGGCCCTGCTGTGTTCTGAAACCAAATGTCTTGAGCCATGAAACCGTCGCCCACGGCAGCTGCATCAGAAACATCGATACACTTTACTAGATAGGGGCAATAATTCAAACAAGCTTCAATTTGGAGGAGCATAAAATTATGGTGCTGAATTGTTAGAAAACGACTGCCCTTCTTGACGTTCTGTACAGACGAAGAAGCTTGCATTAGGTGATATGACAAAACACAATTTTTTTGGTACGATCGAGCCACGAGCCTGGCTAGTTCTAGCTTTAATTTCCAATCTTAGTGAGTTTCATATAAACGGGTAATGGAGATGCCATTAGTAGATTTTAAGACGAAAACTGGATTCAGCTTCTAGAGGGGCCGGCGTTGAAAGGCCATGACTGCTCCAAATACGACATCCAGAGACGCTACCATTTTGCGATATCATGCGACTTTAGTAAGAAGTGTTAGGGGGAGAGAAGGGTGCGGGTGGTTGATGAGTCTCAACAGAGGCTCACAAAAATTGCATCCGCCTGCTCCCTTACTCATGGTACCGCGACTCAAAGTAGAGCTAAGTTCGGGGAGAGAGGAACCTACCCACTGTTGCTGAATTGAAAGTGGTAGAGCCATCCACGACGTTTAGGCTGCCTGTGATGATGGTCGCGTCCATACCGTCACCGACAAGCATGATGTTCTTCTTGGTTTTTGGTATGCTCACCTGTTCGTTGTACGTCCCGGCCTTGATGTATATCACGTACCTCGTCGTGCTGCTAGAAGGTGCGGCATTCACGGCATCCGTCACGGTTGTATACTTGCCGCTGCCATCTTTCGCCACTACCACATCTGCTCTGACTGCCTTATGATCCCAAGAACCTGTTAGAAGCTTCCTATCCGTGGCACTCAACCACGCCGGAAACTCACCGGCCATTATTGATGGCGGTTCGATGATCGTCTTGTGATTGAGCACAGCTAGTGAGGTGCTGAGAAGGGCCATGGAGGCCTTCACCTCGGCCTCCATTGCCGACTTTGCAGCACCAGTACTGATTCCATCTAAGCAAGTGAAATAGTTGGTAAGTGCACCACTGAGCCAGGTCTGCAGGTCGGCATGGGAGCGAGCCGTCGGCTCCACGACCGCGATGAGCGAGTCAAGCAATCGGTTGTGTGTCTGGTCCATGAGGTCAAGGCAGTCGGCTAATGCCTGAGCTTCTTGTTTCCCATTGTTTACCCGGTGTTTCAAGTCATGAGTCACGCCAACATGTTCATGTAGACGTTGCATCGACTCCTTGAGGATGTGTGTGAGGATTGTTACTGAAGAAGTTGTAGGCGATGTTCCTACAGTACTGGCACATGAAACTGGGTCAAGCGTGACTGCACAAACATGGGAAGACACTGGCACAAGCCAAAGGGTGTTGCTTGGGCGCTCACGGAATGCAAGGCGAAGAGAAAGGCAGAGTATGGCAACCAAGGAGACGCCAAGGAAGAGGATTTTGCCTACAGATTTAGTCTTCTTAGGAGAACCAAGGAGGGGCTCGTCGAACCTAGCCATTGTTTCTGGGAATTCGTGAGGAGTATACAGGGGGATACGGGAGGGTGGTGCTATACTTATACAGAAAACAGGTTGGTGGTGCTATATAGCACATGGAAGACTTATCCAGTGGGCAGACATGCTTATTCAATGTGCGGACCCATTTGATAAGTTTGTGAGCACCCAAAATTCAGTGTCTTCTGACGTTATTTAATGTATGTCGTTGACAGCACTACATGTTCATCACACGAATATAGACCCTCAAGGCGACTTCTCCTCTATTAACACTCGAATCTTGTCGTTTGTTCATTATTATTCTGGTAAGTAGATTTCTTGAGATCTAGTTTGGTATCCATCTCCATCCCTTCCTCGTTTTCTATCATCAACTATCTTGGTATGGCACGTGCCTAATAGGGTGTGGGGTCTGGCTACTCGACCGACACTCAAGGTTCAGCGCTCCTCTTATCTACAAGATAGGTGGTCCATGGAGTTTTAATCCATCAGCATAATAACGACCTGAACCAGCATGGTCGGGTCTTTGTGCTGTGTGGTTATAAAAAAAAAGAAAAAAAGTAGGTGTAAAAAGAGAAAGGTTGAAGGTTTGGATCACGTAGCCTAATGCAATGTATGATGCATACTTAATTCTAAATTAGGCTTTTGCTAACCACTAACATTATCATGCCACATAGAGCAGCACCTTTACTGGTAAAACCAATTTTATCAGTTGCCGTCGGCTTTCGTTAAAAAAGAAAGGGATGCCCTTTTCTCTCTCTCTCTCTCAATTTTTGTCCTTTGCATTTAAATGTTCCATCGATAGGAGTTATAGTTTCTATTAGCCATTCGATGGTGATGACAATGTTGTCAGTATCGTAGTGGGGCTGCCGATTTATAAGCCGATACCTATAATGAATCGTTTTGTATCTATTAAAAAACAATAAATAACTAAAAATTATTAAAAAATAATTTAAAAATAATATTAAAAAATATTGTTTTTGTATATTTTATTTAAAAATTAGCTGAATCAGCTTTGAATGATATCGAAATTCTGAAGGGAAACCCCCCAACACATTGGATGACCTTCAGTTGTTAAAACCCTTTAGGTCCCCGATCCCATCGGAGATTACACTCATCTATACAGCACGTGGGCATACAAATGATAAGTATCTCATATAGTATGCTATTATTACTTGAAAAGATTTTTTTAATATTTTTTTTGTATTAATTTTTAATTTTATGATTGACTAAATTAAAAATATACTATAAGATTTTCAAATCGTATAGAGTGGCCGTCTCTTCAGATGAAAAGAATTTTCATCTGCGACAAGAGAAATCAATGCTTGTTGTAATTAAGGTTTAGAGAAAGAAAAATGATCACATATAAAGGTTCTGAAAGATCATACTCATTAACAATTTATCATAACGCCAATAAATTCAAGAATGCTTCTTCATCAAGATTTGGTTTGTAGTTTGCTTTCAACATCTTTTTAGTTTTTTGGTTAATTCAAAATCCAGTACGAGAAACTTCATTTTTTCTTTTTGGTTTTTGAAAAAAAAAAAAGTATTCATCCTTTCTTGGTTTTCAATGAAAGAGAGTCCATTTTTTCTTTTTAGTTTTTGAGGAGAGTCCATCTTTTCTTGTTCAAACAGTTATACCAAAGGTGTGCCATGGGACACAATCCCGGACTTCATAATTCATACTCTCATTGGGATTTCATTGATGCAAGTCGTTTTGAACAAATCGGTCTCAACGGTATCTAGTCAAGACGGCATTTAAATTGTTTGGATTCAGAAATCAATGGTTGATAAAACAAAAAAAAAATTTATAATAAAAATAACATATTTTTTTGTTGAAAAATAAGATTCTAAGGTTGATTCTATCCACCATGCAGAATCCATCTATAGGGTTAGATTTGATCAAAACAACTTTTAAGAGAGGTATAAAGATGGGGATGGCATATGGGATTACTAGAAGTGAGCTGCAAGTCAGACCCCCTTGGGGTTCACATAACATTCCTCATGGAAAAATATTCAAGTATGAATATAGAAAATAAAAGAGCGACGGTGTTGAGTAAAAATATAGAAAATCAAAGGCCCGCAATTGGATTATCATTCCTTGGGCCATTTTTATATTTTATTGTGTAAAAAAATAATTATCTTGAAGTTGAAAACCGTTATGCAAATGAAAACAAAAAAAAATAAATACCTTTGTCGTCTCTGTCTTTCCGCTTGGGATTTCATTGATGCAAGTTGTTTTTTACCAAATCGAACCCCACAAATGTGATCTGCATTATTCATTCGTGAAGATCAACATTTACATTGCCCGAATCAAACTATCCAAGGGTTGATATTAAATCAACCATGGTAAGATTTGTTCAAAACAACTTGCATCATAAGGTTAAAGAGGGGTATGAAGATGGGGAATGATATCAGGTACGAGTGGAACTGAACTCGCATGTTGTTACATTTTGCTTACTGATTTTTGAGTTTTTACCATATTGGTCCCTAGGGTGGCAATCGTGTCCGGTTGGTGGGTCGAACCGACGGGTTGGCAGGTCAGCATACCTCAATCCGAACCCGACCCGTTCATTAAACGGGTTGGTTGTGGCAAACACGAACCCAGCCCGTTTAATAAACGGGTAACCCGACACGACCCGCCAACCCATTTAATAAATGGGTTGGGTCGGGTAAACGGGTTCTCAGGTTCGTGGGTCAGGTTGGTGGGTCGACGGTTTGACCCACCCGCCTAACCCGTTTATTAAACGGGTCAGCCGGGTTGGCATACCCCCAACCCACCCGTTTAATAAACGGGTTAGGCGGGTCGACCCATTTATTAAACGGGTTGACTTAAGCCCAACCCGAACCCGCCTAAGAGGCCGGTTGGCAGGTCGGGTTGGTCAGGTTTAGGGATGGCAGTGGGGCGGGGCGGGGCGGGGGACAAGGTTTCCACCCCCGCCCCGCCTCAAAATTTTATCCTCCACCCCCGCCCCGCCTCCGCGGCGGGGATGGATTTTATCCTCCACCCCCGCCTTCATCCCCGTTTCATGTCCTCCACCCCCGCCCCGTCCCCGTCCCCGCCCCGTCCCCGTCCCCGTCCCCGCCCCGCCCCCGCCCCGTCCCGACCCCGCCCCCGTCCCCGACCCCGCGGGATGAGCGTGCTCGTCACCGGCGCCGCTGGCTTTGTCGGCACCCACGTCTCGCTCGCCCTCCGGAAGCGCGGTGACGGTGTCGTCGGCCTCGACAACTTCAACGACTACTACGACCCCTCGCTCAAGAAGGCCCGCCGTCGAATCCTCGGCGACCACGGCGTCTTCGTCATCGCCGGCGACATCAACGACGCCCGGCTCCTGGCCAAGCTCTTCGACCTCGTCGCCTTCACCCACGTGATGCACCTCGCCGCCCAGGCCGGAGTCCGGTACGCTATCGAGAACCCGGCGTCCTACGTGCACAGTAACGTCGCCCGGCTCCAGGGTTAGGAAATTAGGGAAGGGAGTTAGGGTTAGTAAACAGTTCATCTGAGTTGGGGGCGGGGATGGGGCGGGGCCGGGACGGGGATGGGCCGGGGGCGGGGCGGGGATGGGCCGGGGCGGGGATGGGGCGGGGCGGGGCGGGGGAACGTGCCAGTCCATCCCCGCCTCCACCCCCGGACGGGGATGGATTTTAACCTTCATCCCCGCCTCCATCCCCGTTTCATACCCTTCATCCCCGGTCCAAACGGGGCGAGGCGGGGCGGGGCCCCGCTTTCCCCCGGTCCACTGCCATCCCTAGTCAGGTTTTGACACCCCTATTGGTCCCTACCTTGTATAAGAAGGCAAAATAGTCTTTGCCTTATTGCTAATCCCAAAAACATCCTCACCTTTAACCACGGTAGGACACTTTAACCCTTCTCTTCGTTGCTGTCTAATTAACCATGGTAAAAACTGATCATGGTTGGTTAAACTAGAAAACTGACTAAAATACGCTCCTCTTCCTTCCTCATCTCAATAAGCTCATCAACCATAACCTTATTCGTTTGGCCTTCCGTGTTGCCTCTTGCAATGTTCTTTCCGGCATCTCAACTATTTGATGATCCATTTGCCCCTCCTCTTCCTCCTTTCAGATCCACCATCAATGGCTCCCCCAAGCCTGTGACCCTCCATCAGCAAGTTTTTTTCTCTCTCTAGTTAGGTGCTTTTGCTTTTGCTTCTGTCTTCCTTTTATTCCTTTCCTTCTCTTCCTCTGGTTTTCTTAAGAAGCCACTCACTAGGGTTTGATGGTTCGTCATGGGAGTGCTGATCTTAGGGTCTTTTCTTTCCACCATGCTTGTTATGCTCGAAAAAGTGGTGCAGGTGATCTCAGTCACAATTAGTAGGGCCTGATGCCAGTTTGATCATGGTAGATTGCAATATATATTTTCCTAAATAATGTAACAAAAAAGAAAAAAACTAATGCAATGGGACACAATGGTCCAGCAGTCGAACTGGATTCATTTAGCAGATCCTTAGCTGACGCACTCCTGATGTTCATATTCACAACCAAATATAATAAAAATGGTATCACGAATGGGTCTGATTGAACTTAAATCATATCAAAAACGTTAATTGTACCGTTGTTCAGTGTTCATGTTTTTAAGGGTGAAATGGTCAGTTGAGCAAATGTTGATGGTTTCTACCAACCAAAATTGGGTCCGGATCAGGTCATTTGTATTTTTCTCATTTGACAATCCTGTCGGTGGAATCTAATGGCCGATGTGAGGCACGTGGCATCAACGTTCCCGTCCACAATGTGGTTAACCCCGATTTCAAATTAGACAAAGTGTTTAATGTGACATGATATGATGGTGCATTTATATCCGATCATGCAAATTAAACAAAGTATTTAATTCTCTCTCTCTCTCTCTTCTTCCTCCATTGCCTGATTAAACAAGCTTCATCCATTTTGGTTTGTAGACTAAGGGCTTCCTATTTTTCTTATGTATCTCTCTCTTCATTTCTGTCCAAGAGGAAAGGGTTCTAATGCTCTCTATTTTTTGCCTACAGACATCGAAGGACCTCCATTTTCGGCACGGATCTCGTTCAAAAAGATCTGGATGCGCTACCCGAACCACCGTACCTACGATATAGCACTGTCACCCTTCTTCATCTTCTCTCCTGTTACTAAACTCATATGAAAACATACATAATTAGATCACACATATTTATGTGGTTTCGCAATGACTGCCTATATCCACGAAAGAAAAAATGACTCACTCATTTATTGTTATCTCACACACACACATGGCTAACTGATGTAAAATAGGAGACTCCAACCAATTCAAACAAGTAACAGTTGGCTCTGGAGATAGACTCAATCTCAACTAAAATCTCACCCAAAAAGGATAAAGATGAATAACATGGTAATCAAGAAAGTTACCATAAACCTGCCAAAAAATATCCCAAACTTGCTAAATAAGAATAATAGATGTGAACTGATAAGCATCTGGATCCACACGGTGACATTCTCTCCCTCAAGTTGGTGCACAAATATCCATTAAACCCGACTTGCAACTCAGTTTATGATGGGTTTCACGACTTAGGGATTTAGTGAAAATGTCAGCCAACTGATCCTTGCTTCAAACATATGACGTGTATACTTCTTTAGCTTGAATCTTTTCTCTCACAAAGTGGCAGTCGACTTCAATATGTTTAGTTCTCTCATGAAAAACCGGATTAGCTCCAATGTATATAGCAACCACGTTATCACAGTTGAGTTCCATCAGTTGAGTCATTTTTATATATCAAGCAAGAAAGCCTTAATCCAAATGAGCTCGCATGTACACGCAACCATGGAACGATACTTCGCTTCAACACTGGATCTAGCAACTATAGACTGTTTCTGGCTCTTCCAAACGACAAGATTACCACCAACAAAGGAACAAAAGCTTGTTGTTGACTTTCTATCATTAGGGTCTCCTGCCTAGTCGGCGTCTGTGAACCCGACAATGTCAAGGTTTTCATTTTTCTTCATAAGAATCTTGTTACCTAGGCTCCCTTTAAGATATCAAAGAATTCTATGTGCAACTTCAACATGAATGGATCATGACTGATGCATGAATTGACTTATTACACTCACATCATAGGTAATATTTGGGCGAGTAATGGTAAGATATATTAATTTTTTCACAAGTCTTCGAAAGCTCTCAAAGTTAGCAATAACATCTCCTTCATTTTTCTTTAGCTTGCAGTTAGCTTCAAGGGGAGTTTTTGCTGCCTTTGCTCCAATTACTCCAGTATATTTAAGAAGATCTAGAGTGTACTTTTATTGACATAAGAAAATTTCTTTATTTGAATGTGCTACTTCGATGCTAAGAAAATACCTTAGTTTGCCAAGATATTTGATCTCAAATTTGGCATGCAAGATTTCTTTGGTTTTCTGCATCATAATTTTATTATTACCTGTCAGAATTATATCATCAACATACACAAGCAGAATGACATTGCCCTGAAACCAACGATGCACAAACATGGTATAATCAGCAGAATCCGATATTAATAAGAACCTCACTAAGTTTGGCAAACTAGGTCCGAGGAGATTGTTTGAGGTCATAAATAGACTTTTAGAGTTTGCACACTTCCCCAAGATCACAACTATATCTAGGCAAAAGATCCATATACACTTCTTCTTCTAACTCGCCATGAAGGAAGGCATTATTCACATCTAATTGGAAGATGCCCCATTGTTTATTAGCAGCAATAGAGAGGAGAATACAGATAGAACTCATTTTTGCAATGGGTGCAAAACTTTCAATGAAGTCGATGCCTCCTTTCTGAGTATACCCCTTTGCGACCAATCTTGCTTTATACATTTCCACATATCCGTCACTATTATATTTGATTTTATATATCCAACGACATCCTACAGTTTTCTTCCCTTGAGGTAATCCAACTAATGTCCAAGTATTGTTTTTGAGTAACACCTTTAATTCATTATCCATAGCCGATTTTCATTGAGGGTCTTCATGAGCTTCTTTGAAACTTGTTGATTCATGGTGAGCATAGGTTTTGGCCAAGTAGGAATGATATAGCATGGATAATTTTGAGAGGTCCAATTGATGTTCTATGTAATGTACTTTTGGAGATTCAGTGGTACAATAGGAATAGTAGTCTCTCAGTCGAACAGGTGGTCCAGTGGGTTAAGACGACTTCCTAATGTTATCATTCTCTTGAACTGGATTGGTTGTGGGCTGACTTGGGTTGGAAGTTGTGACAGGATCTATAGAAGAAGAATTTGGATCAAGTTAAAAAAGGGTATCAAAATCTTGAATAGATAAGTCATTCTGGCCATTAAGACTACACATGTTAGGACATGAGTCATCAAGGTGTTCAGAAATCTACAAAATAGGACCTAGTATGAGACTTGACATATCTGGCTGATTCTCCCCTTCGTTGGGATACTGGAAGTAGGGTTCATTTTTAAAAACCCTTATGTCTCTTGATACATACAATTTTTTTAAAGTAGGATCAAAGCATTTGAACCCCTTCTTTGATGAGGAGTATCCAACGACAACACATTTGACAACTCTTTTTTCAAGTTTGTTTCAAAATTTTTCTTGGATATGAACAAAGCACTTACCACAAAAAACTTTTAGATGTTTACAACAACTACGCCTTCATCCCAAAACAATTGGGGTCGGTGATATGAACCAAAAAAGAAAATCATAATGGGTCCTCCACATGAATTCTTCTCCTCCAATCATTTCTATCCAATGCCATGTCCTCGGTGAGGTTCAAAGCATTCATATCCTTTCCTATCATCTCCATTCAAATCTTCTTAGGCCTACCTCGACCTCTTTTGACTAATATATTTTTTTCATTTGTCCATCCTTCTAACTGGAGCATCATTAGGCCTTCGCCAAATATGTCCAAACCACCGTAAACGATTTTCTCTCATCTTATTTTCAATGGATGCAACACCTACCTTCTTACATATCTTCTCGTTTTGAATCTTATCTTTTATTGTATTTTCACACCTCCATCGAAGCATACGCATCTCAGCTACACTCATTTTTTGAATATGATGTCTCTTGGCCGCCCAACATTTTTAGATGTTTGATTGGAATTTTTTGATTTCTCAACCTTTTCATAGGAATTTCATTTCCTAAACTAGAACTTAGGACCCGATTTATGATATAACATGTTGCACCTTTGGCATCGGCCCAATATGGTTGAGGAATGTTCATGTGAAAAATGAGAGACTGAGCAACATTGAGTAAATGATGATTTTTTCTTTCGACGACCCCATTTTATTGAGGGGTTTCTGCGCACGTATTTTGGGGCATTATCCCTTGTTGATTCAGAAAATTATCAAGAACTTCATTAATATATTCTCTTGCATTATCAGACCTCAGGAGTTTGATCTTGTGATCATATTGAGTAAGCACAAGATTATAAAAGTTTTTAAAAACTTTGGCCACCTCATTTTTATGCTTCCAAAAATATACCCAAATAACTCAAGACTTGTTTTCAATGAAAGTAACATAATATTTAAAACCAAACAAAGAGTCTATGAGGGTTGGACCCCACACATGAGAGTGTACCAATTCAAAAAACTCATTACTCCTAGTAGAGGAGTTCTAAAAAGGAAGCTGAGAGGCCTTAGCAAACTCACATGCATCACATGATAAGTTATCATTATTCAATTCTGGTAACATTAATTTCATGATTTTAGCATAAGCATGTCCAAGACGAGAGTGCTAGAGATGGTATGAATTACTTGATTGAGCACAACATAAGAAGGTCTGATGCGATGGACTGAAGATGTATAATCCATCACGTTCAATGCCTCTACCAATCATCCTCTTTGTTCTACTGTCCTGAAACACTATATCTTTTGAAGAGAAAACAACCAGGCAATCATAAGTTTTTGTGATCTTACTCACATACACGAGATTAGTAGCAAGTTTAGGAACCACGAGCACTTTAGATTCAAGGTCTTGATTGATGAATTTCATATTTTTTGTGCCAGTGACCATCATGATGGATCCATTAGTAGTGTATACTGGTCTTTGTGAACAGATCAAACCGTCATCATGGTTTATCATATGGTCAAAGGCTCCTGAATCAATGATCCACTTGTTGTTTAAAAAATATGAAAGAAGAGCACGCGTTTTACCTTCCTAGTCGACAGGAGCATCTCTGATAAGAGAAGTAGATGCTAAGTTTGTCTTAGCCATCTGTTGGAAGAATCAGGTGAAATCATCTTTGGTGACAAAATTTGTTGTATCTTACTTTGCATTGGTCTCCTTGTCACGATTAGGATGACACACAAGATCACAACACCGATCTTTGAAATGCCCCAATTTTTTACAATATGTACACTTAAGTTTTGGCCTTACTTTGGATCGATCTTGAGTGGGACCGTTTGGCGTCTCACTTGGTGTCTGATTTTTTCTAAAGCCAACTTGAAACTCCATTTTTTTAGTTGTTTCTCTTTACCATTGTGGCTCGAATTCATGACCTTTCTGCGGGTTTTTTCACGCTGGATTATGGCGAAAACAACATTGTATGATGACAAGGGAGTTGTCATCAAGATCTGACTTCGAAGATTTTCATAGTCAGGGCCGAGACCCGCAAGGACTTTGAAAACCTTATCTTCCTTAAATCTTTTCTTGTTCTTAGGTTGGGGGTGTGATCATCGCAAAAAATTTCCTCTTGGTTTTCTCTCTCTTCCTTTCTCTTTCCCTTTCCGGCCTCTATTTCTTTTCCTTTTTAAAGGGAGAAAAAATAAAAAGCAGAAAAAGAAGATAGAAGAGAAAAGAAAGAAAAGAGAGAGAGGAACTCTTTTGCGAAGGTCTCACTTGACCTTAATTTTTGAAAAGATTTAAAAGATTACTCGGCTTCATTTTTGAAATATTTGCGGAAAAATTGGGAGACGGGGCTCGCTCGTCGGTACGAGGTTCGACCGTTCCTGGTGCCTTTACCAGGGGTAATCAAACCAATGATCGAATTTATGCCTTTTTGCTTTGCCTAAATATTATCTAAGAATTTATTCTAAGTCTAAAATGTACAGAGAATCATGCTTGTGCAATGTAAATGCAGAAATGTATGCTTTTGAGAAAACACTTTTGGAAATATGAGATTTTCCAAGTAAAATGTGATGATGGAATGGAGAAATGATTTTTTTGAATAGTTGAATCTATCTTAGAACTTGAGATAGATCAGGAAAGATATTTGAAGTTCTAAGTCTTTGAAATAATCAAAGTTTGGGAAAATAAATCTTTGAAAAAGAATGATTTGAAGCTGAAATAAAAGGAAAATGAATGAAGTTTTAAAGTCAGAAATGGACTTTGAATTGAAATTTTGAACCTGGATTTAAGAGAGGAGATGAAATTTTAAATGAAATTGAATTCCAGATTTGAAGTTTGAAATCAGAATGAGATTTGAGAAATCCAAATTGAGTTTAAAAATAGAATTGGGTTTAAGAGATCTACATGAGATATGAAAAATGGAATTGGTTTTTAGAATTTGGAAATCAAGATAAACTTGGAATTGAAATCGGGCATCCTAAATGGATTTCGATCCGAAGTCTGAGATCCAAGATGGAGTTAGATCCAAAATCTGGAATCCTAAATGGAATTTGGATCTAAAGTCTGAGATCCAAGATGGAGTTGGATTCGAAATCTAGAATCCTAAATGGAATTTGGATCTGAAGTCTGAGATCCAAGATGAAATTTGGATCTAAAGACTAAGATCCAAAATGAAGTTGAATTCTGGAATCCTAAATGGAATTGGATCCGAAGTCTGAGATCCAATATGGAATTGGATCCGAAATCTGGATCCAAAGTAAAATTGGGTTCTAATTTTGGATTTAGAAAGCCTAAATGGGACTTTTGAAGATGGATCTGGGTTTTGAAAACCCATATTGAATTAGAAAAGAATCAAATTTTGAGATTCAGAATCAATCTCAAAACTTTGATTTTGAATTTGAGAATTAAGACTCAATGAGAAATAAAGGATGAACTTGATTTAAAGCTTGAGTTTTGAAATTAGAAGATGAATTAGAAATTTCAAAGTTAAATTGAACTTTGAAATTGGATTTTGAGATGTTGATTTGAATTTTGAAATTGAATCCTGAAAGTGAATTTGGAATTTCAAAGTCAAATTGAACTTTGAAAATTGATTTGAATGGGAATTTTGAATATAAAATGAACTTGAAATTTCAAAGTCAAATTGGACTTTGAAATTGGATTTTGAACTTTTGAAATGAGATAAAATTGATGAGTTGAAATGGAAATTTGAAGAAAAGATATTCAGGATCACTTGGATTTTGATTTTTTTTTTTGAAAATATGATGCAATTCTATCCTAAATGATGAATGAATTTAAAGAATTTAAAATTGAATTTTGAAAAAAACATATTTCATTCTTTAAATTAATTAAAATAAGATTAAAGATATAATACATCCCTGACTATGGTCATTGAAGGTATTATATAATAATCATATTTAGATTCAGGTGAAGAATAAAATACATTTGGTGCCTTTATAGAGTTTAAAATGAAATTAACTATCAATATATCCTGACTATGGCCATTGATATATATTTTGAATTAATTTTAAATTAAACTCTAATAAAGGAAGAAAATATTTGAAAATATGATGATTTTTTAAAAAGATCCAGTGTGGATCCAGTATTATTCTATAAAAGATGAAAATCATAAGTCTTGTTCACACCCTGACTATGGCCATTGATGCAAATCGTCAACTTAGGATTTAATCACCTTTTATTAGAATGGTGCACGTGCCATTCGTGTTTTCTCATTCGTAAATTTTTGCAATAAAAAGAAGAAATGTGAAATAAGCATTTCTAGAGAGTCTACATGCACATACATAAAACTCTCATCAATATCTACTTATTACAACCTTGAATTGAATTTAAAATTATGAAAGCTTCTAATTTTAAGGAGGAATTTAGCACTTTAATTTCTCCTGCAAAACAGAGTTAGCAGGATGCCACATATAGAAGAAGATGAAGACACTATCTTGGAAATGAGAACACCTATACAAAATTTGCTATGCTTGTATCAACAATAAAATGCGCATATATATACATATCTTATACTAACGAGGCAATGGCCTCTCAAGCCAATGGAAATCTACATATGAGAAGGTGCATTCAATGCCTTGGTGTTTAATGGAGGTATATATGATGAATGACATACTAGAGGTATAACAATGATGTGATGAATATGCCTAGGTAAGGAAAAACAGATGGGTTGCTTAAAGCATATCAATTAGCATGTTATGAGCATTAAAATGATATGTTGTGGGTATGAACAAGATACTTGATGTGTAATGAACATGCCAAATGAAAGGATGGGTAGGGAAATGCGGTAGGTGGTTGTTGTGGATGGAATGGAAATGGTGCCACTGCTGTAGAGGGTGGACAATAGGGATGGTGACAGTAAGAAGGGGGGGAGATGTTGCATGATGCATCAGCTGGGGATGCGCCTGATAAAATTTCAACTTAATAAAGTGTTGTGAAAGGTTGGCAAAGAATATACTTAGTGAGGCCACAACAAATTGCAAAGAATGCAGTGAATAACATACTATGAAATGAGAAATGATTCACAGCAAGCACAACGAATGCTAACAAGATACATTTTGAAGAATGGTTTACAATAAGGACCCACAAAATGCATTTGTGAAGTAATTTTACAGCAAATACTTAGTGACGTGTATTTACAGAAAATTTTCAGCAAGTGTTAACAAGAGGCATTAACAAGAAATTCACAGCAGGATGGATGGTTGTGATAAACAGGTGGTGTTTTGCAAATATAGTGGCAACAATAGCGTGCTGTGGGGATATAGATGATGGCTACAGCAGTTGGTGGATGTTGCACAATGGGTATGGATGTGGCAAGCCCTCATGAAGGAGTTAGGGGGTTGGTGGTTGTGTGTGCATTGTTATAAATGCAGTGGCAGTGAAGAGAGGTAATGGATGGTTTAAGCATGGAATGTTAGTGTGCTATGAAATGCAGAGTATAGCATATATTGCATAAAAATTATCCATCGGTATTACCAGCAATTGCAGAAAAGATATATGATAGATGTAATACAATGAAGGTATGTGGCAAGGTATGATCATGCTGTACAAATGACACAGTGAATGTGCAGGGTACTGGTAAGTGTAAAATGGTAGTGAAGAGCTGGAAAATGTGTAGATGCTTGTGTGGTGGGTAATGTGGGAAATAATGTGCTGGAAGTATAATGTTGTGCACTTACAGGTGAAAATGTGCACACAGTGGTGGAGAAGTGAGATATCCGAAGATCACAGCATGGTTTTGTAGAACGAATTCTAATATATCAAATGCAAATACCTGCTGAACAGAATTGACCCTTAGCCACCACCTAGATCCACCGGCCGCAAGAGCTATCAGATTTTCAAATGATCGAAATCCAAGTCCGCCTTCTTCTGTCAGACTCTTTTGTAAAGCTGCCCTACCAGCGGGAAGAGATTCAGCATGAACGGCATGATCAAGAATCAATGCAGAGGCCTGTCTGAATGTAGCTGCTGCAGTGTTGCGTGCACTGTCCAGGGATCGACTATTTGCAAGCATCCTTGAATTGAACATTAACAGCTGATAGAAGTGCACGCCTACATGATCCAACGAGAAACATTTTATTGATATCTACAACTTCTTTCCAGAACCGTATCTTGGGAGGCCTGCTTGTGTCCAGATCCAACTCGACATCTTGCAGATTGTCGATATCATCTTATAAGAATAAGGTGGAACCCTTCAAAGCTCACCATCTGGGTGGTCTCTCCTCATTGTTATGCACCTTCCCAAACCTTGAATTAATTCTGGGAAGATATTCTATTTCTCTGCTATTGGAACATGAACGAAAAGGCCCACTACAACGGGTGCAAGCTTTTTCTGCGAATGGATTTGAGATGGTCAACATTGTATGGTTGCCAGGGGATGGTCTATTAAGTGGAGCCTGATTTTCTGATTTAAATTCAGAAGTCTCACATTCAGCATTAGACATATCATAACTTGATAATACTATTTTCCACCCTATGCCTTTCTAGAAACATCTGCAACGTCAGTTTCTAAAAGGGGAGCTCTGCTTGCTGTAGTCTTTGTTTGTTGTTGAAGTAATAGCTGAAACATGGTTGTCAATTTTGTGCCTCCGTATGGCACTGCCATCTGTCTCTTGTGAAGGAGGGGGGGGGGGGTGTTTCGAACCCTGAAGGGTAAGAAAACAACCAGCCCTATTTCTGCATAATCTTCAAAATGTTTAACAGCAAGATGTACAATTCCTAGCACCCTTGATGGCAACCACAGTCTCGTAGCTTGAGAAATATTGCAGAATGAATTCATCAACATCAAATATGGGTTTCATGTGAGTCATTGGCAGGTTTTCCTCACACCTATCCATAGAAAACTGCATCAACGACCTTGGCAGCTTTGAGGATGAAAGGACAAAGCACCTATGTCCCCTTTGGATAACCCATTCAGCTCTGCGTCTAGAGCAATGGGAGCATAACGGTCAAATCATTTTTGAAGCATTGAACATCTTGCCACCTTATCTCCTTTGTACCTTGAATTCGGAGAGTATTGAAATCCGAAGAGATGATTCTTTTGTTCGTATCTATCTATAGCTGTGAGAATTGTCGTTGCTACCACCTTGCAGACGTTGTTGCCGATGGTGTTCCTGGGATGGAGATGAACCACTGGAATTGCTCGATTTTGGGTGCCCCTGTTGAAGAGCCTGTGACTGAAACTGCGGGTCTTGGGAGGGATGTAGCTGATGAACCTTGAAGAAAAAGACCATCAAATCAGTTGTTGTTAAGGTCCAGGATATCGATCTGGGGATCTTGAGTGAGAATGGATGGAAGTGGGCCACTTCAACACGTTGTGTGGGGCATTTGAATGACTGATTGAAGTGGTGATGCTTACTGATCTGGGTAGGGTGCCACCACCCAGATTTCTCACAGCATCACCCCTTAGAAACTCACGTGATGTAAATCTCTAACAACCATTGTTGCCAGACCTTGAATCCTCATATACAAATTGAAATATTGAGAATAACACAATGAATCGATCCATACAGGTGACATTAAAACATGTAAATAATGAAACAACCCAAAATCAATACTAAATAGAGGAAAATGACATTACCAGGTATTGGGGATGCAATAGTTTCCATGGTAGACGAAAAATTAAAATGCTAAAATGTTAAAATGTTCACACAATATAGATTACCAGATATTACCAAACATGTGGATGAAAAGCTAACAGAAGGACCATAGTGACCTGACATATAAACAGAAGCAAGGCCATAATCATGGGAGAATGCAAAGAAATAAAAAGAAGAAGGGAACATGTAATCTATGGATTCTAGATATACATCAATGCATTGTTCATGACCAAATTCTTGTACCATTCAAGTTTATCCTGCAGATCACTAGCAAGTATTTCTGTGGTGTATTACAAAGTGGCGATGCATTTAAGAACAAGATCGAGATTAAAGAAACCCAATATACTGAATAACAACTATTTTGGGAAAATGTAAAAGGCCAACAACTTGAGACATGCTTCATTCATCCCACCTATCAAGCTGCCTAAATATTACAAAACCACTACCCAAATTCGAACACAGCTTCCTCGCTTACTAATAACCATTTTATCCGACTGACAAGATGTCGTGAACCATTTCAGGCTGCAACCTTTGATCACACTCAAAGCAGGAGCTAGCGACTTTGTGGGAGCTTTGCGATGTACAAAAGGATGATCAAAACATCATAGACAGGAAGTTGGATTGCAAAACAGAACTACTGATATATAGGGAATAATAAACAACAGAAGAAATGAAACCCGACATAAAATGAGATGCAACAATGACAACATAACTGATTATAAATCAGAGAAAATCCTATATCCACTAGAAACTGATGTTAACATGTCTGCCGAGATCGATCGACGATTAAGATTGAAACATAGATTAAAAGAAAAGATCTAGAAAACATTACACGATTATTAAAGTAAAACAGAACATTAGATGAAACATAATGAAAACAACAAAACTCAGAGGAAAAAAATGAAAGAGAGAAAGAAAAAAAGAAAAGAAAAGAGAAAAATGTTGGAATAGGTGTATTCCTATTGTTGTAGCAACGGGTGGATCAAACCTACTATATGCAGGTTGATCCCACCCCTGATGCCTTATGATGAAAATAAAATGCAGAAAAACACCATTAAAGAAAAAAGAAGAAGATGCGATGAGATAAAATCGCTATGGGAAATCCAAAAAAAAAATAAGAAAAAAGTTTAAAGAGGGTATGATATAGTAGCAAAATGGGGTAAATGATATGAAGGGAAGGGAGAAGATAAGTTACTTACCTCTGGTTGTTGCTTGAATCTAGCAGAAGGGAGCTCGAATGGCTGATGTGTTTGCAGTAGAGGGATAAGAAAAGGGAAAAGGCAGGAGAAGAGATAAAAAGAAGAAGAAGAAGAGGGGAATGAAGGTGATGCATAGAAGAGTGGTGCGGGGGTGAGGAGGTGGTGCGTAGGAAGGAGCCCGATGATTGGGTTTTATAAGTTGAGCCGAAGGATCGAGAGGGGGAGTTTGTTGAAGATGAGCGGGATGAGGGAGAAGCTTCCAGGGAGTTCATGAAGGAAGGCCGAGAGAGAGCGACTCCATCTTTTAAAAAACCGAATTAGGGTTTTTTTCTTTTTTTCAAGCATGTCCTTCAGCTTTATCAAAATTTCCAAAATGAGGCTCTTTTATAAGATTTTTTCAAAAGATAGATTTAAATAAAAGATGATTTTTCAAAAGGTGGTTCTAAAAGTTTTTTTTTTGTATTTTCTTTATGTTTTCTGATTTTTGTATTTTTGACATAAAGACTTTAAAACTAGCGGAAATGAGAGATTAAAAACTATTTTTGGATTTTTTTAATATTTATAAAAGAGGGTTTTTTTGAGAATTCAGGCTTTTATTTTTGAAACTTTTCTCGGAAAAAGAGTTTGGATCTGATTCGGATCAAAACTGGGTCAGAGATAAGACTTTGAGTTCGAATTCTAGCGAATCCAAGAAATGAATGAAATTTTTGGTTAAAAATTGACCCGATTACTCAGAAGATGGGCTCAAGGGCAAAAGGGAAAATTTGGGGTGTTCACGGGGGGTCGGTATTAGAGAAATTCATCCCACATCCTTCTAAGTGTACCTATGTACACACTAAAAGGCTTGTCGTCACATGTATATTTAGAAAATTTTAGTTAAAGTTCATATACCCTTGAAAGGTTGAATTGTTCATCGTAAATTTCTTTAACCGCATCCTAGATTTCTTTTGCGGTGTTCATAAACAAGAAACTTCTGGCAATGGCTGATTCCATAGAGTTTAATATCCAGCTCATAACAATGTCATTCTCAAATTCCCATTTCTCATAGGTGGGATATGCGATTTTGAGTTTTGGGGTTTTTCCAGTGATATATCTTAATTTGGATCTACCACTGAGAAACAACTTAATAGCCTTTGCCCAACTAAGGTAGTCGATCCCAGAGAATAACGAATTTATGATTTTAAGTAAATGGTTTTGATTAGGGCAACCAACCTTATTGTCGATCGAACTTCCTGAAGAGTTCACCTCAGAGAACCTGCCTTGATACCATGTTACGGAACTCATATGAAAACACACATAATCAGATCATGCATATTTACGTGGTTCGGCAATGACTGCCTACATCCATGGAAGAAAAAATGACTCACTCGTTTATTGTTATCTCACGCACACAGATGGCTACAATACACTGATATAAATAGGAGACTCCAGCCAATTCAAACAAGCAACAGTTGCTGGAGATAGACACAATCTCAACCAAAATCTCACCCAAAAAAGATAAAGATGAATAACATGGAAGTTACCATAAACCTGGGAAAAAATATCTCAAACTTGCTAAATAGGAATAACGGATGTGAACCAATAAGCATCTGTATCCAGACGGTGACATCCCCTTCCTCTATTCTATTTTTGATGCCTTCCATTTATGCCTACAGACGCATGCCCGATATGACCTCCATTTTTTTGGCGTTGGTCTTGACCAAAGATATCTCAGCACACTACCCGGAGTCGGTGTCGACCATTTCTGTGATAGCACCGATGCCCTCATTCCTTCTCGGTCTAGTTCGCACACCCTTCTTCTTCTTCTTCTCTATTTCTTTCCAAGAGAAAAGGGTTCTGACGCCATTTTTGCCTACAAACGCACACCGAAGAGGACCTTTATTTTTCAGCTCTAATTTTGACCAAAAAGATCTCAACGCACTACCCAGACCATCGTGTCTGTGATAGCTTTGGTGCTCCCATTCCTTCTCATTGATAGTTAAAGAGTGAAAGCGCTTATATTCTAACCCCTGCATCACACATGAAGCATGCCTCAGAGATGGACTTGTACAGGTAAGAATCATGAATCCTACTACGAGTTTTTTTCTTTCTCTGGTTTTGATTTTTTATCTTTTAACGAGTTATATTTCTTAGTAAGAATTTCTCTGTAATGGTCTTAAATACAGACAATTTCCTTTTTGTTTATCTGTAGAAAAAAGGAACTTTCTGGTAAATTTCTTAGTTTTATAGAGAGATTTTCTCTTTCTTTTGATCTTTGATGATTTTCCAGCTCTCTATAAAAAAAAGGATATTTTTTCATCAAACTTCGAAATTTAAGCTGGTTTTTAGGGTAAAAAGAAAAAAGAAAAGAAAAAGTTGGGTGCTTTGGCACATATTGACAAAAGTTTAAAAATGCAAAATAAGAGCAGCCATATTCTGGTGAAAATTTGGATTTTTTATTTTTCTTGTGTTTCTATTGGAAAATATCAGCCACAATAAATTAACTGAAAATATACAAAAATAGAAAATAAAAAATATAACAAAACAAAATTTCAATTTCTCAAGATACACCCAATAAATATGTAACTATCTCAACAAAAATAAGATATTTGTAGAACAAAAATATCATATTATTTTTAAAATATCATTATATTTTAAATGTCTAGTAGGTAGTTTTCTTTAAGGTGCAAAAGTTGACTTTTTTTCTTCTCTTATGTAGCAATGTAGTTGCTTTGGTCGATGGTCAAGCAAGTGTTTGAATCTTTAAGGGTTATGTATATTGTCGATGTGTAGTAACTTATCTAATCATTTTGTTATTCCTTGTAATGTCGCATATTTTAGTACTTAGTCATTTTATAATTTTGACAAAAATTTGGTTAGTCTGGGAGAAAAATCGTTTGAAGCTCAATTTTTAGACTGAAGTCTTTAAGTCTGGGCTTGACCAAGGTCTCATCGACAAGGTTAAAGCGAGCCAAATGAAGCATGAGAAAGAATTTTAATTTTGACATTTAAATTCAAGCAAAATTTGGGTTATTTTTGGGTGAAATTCAGAATTTGGTATTCGTGTAATATATCGTTAGATGCATCTCGAAATTCTGAACGCAACAGTGTTTTACTTTTCTCAATTCGGGTTCCGGTTGGCCTAAAAATCACATTTTTTTGAAAATTGAGCAGTTTGTCTAAATGGATCCAGAGTTGGATCGGATTGGATCCAAGGACTAGGATCTAAATTTTTATGGATTTGGGTTTTATTTAGGTCCCACTTAAATCTGGATTGGATCTAGGTCTTGATCCATTTTTGTTTTGGGTATAGGTTTGGATCTTAGATCCGGATCCAAATTCAAGCCCAATATTTTTTCAACTTTAAATTTAATATAAAGCCTTAATTTGGGATTTATTATGGTTAAAAAGCTTTTAGGGTTAATTTGGTTATTTTTGAAAGTTTTTAAATATTTTTAATTAATTAATATTTAATAATTAATTAATTAAATAATATTAATTCTGAATTTCAGTTTAGGGCTGAGTGGGAGTCCTTAAAAGAGCCCTTATACTTAAAGAGAGTTTTAAAAGTTTTAAAAAAGTTAGAAAAACTACCAAATGTGGAAAAGTCAACATTTGGTAGAGTTTAAGAAAAACTAGAAAATAAGACAGAGAGAGTTTCCATCTTTTTGAGAACTCTCTTAGAGAGAGAGTTGAAGAAAAAAGGGGTGGGGGAGAATGAGGAAAAAGAAGAGGAAAATGGTTGCTCTTATCCAACAACACATTTTTCACCATTGTTTTTCTCTATTTTTCGATTCTTATCAAAGGTATGGGTCTCTTCTTTTGACATAAGTGAGAAATCGAACACCGATTCGATTCTCATGCTATACCATGATCTAAATCCATGGTTAAGAAATAAATCTATGTGTTTTTTCAAGTATGAGGATCCATAGATCCTCTTTTACATGGGTGCTTTTGGTCCTTTACATATAAAATTTTTTTGTATGGATTTTCTAAACAAAAACAGAATTTTAGGTCATGTTAAGTGAGTTTTTTAACACTTGTTATATGGTGAATTTGATTCTTACGTTATTGCATAATATGCATATGCTATTGGATGCATGTACAAGTATTATGAGTAGAAAAAAAAAATTTGTAGAAGCATGCTGGTCGTATGTTTGTTTATGAAATAAAAGATGTTTATTGCATAACCGGGTGGTATGTCTTATGAATTTGAGTATACTCGTTCTAGGCATGGGTTCTTTATGTTAAATTTCTATGTACGTGCATACTGAAATCTGTTTATATTGCGTTAAGCATGCTTGAAATTCTAAAAGTTATTTAAGAGTATTTTCAAAAAAATAAAACAGTGTGTTTTTGGGGCATAGGCCGACTGACAGTCAACTGAGTGATACTGAGTTGACTGCCAGTCTCTGGCAGATGATGCGCAGGCTCAGCTTGCGCTATGCTGTGTCGTGCTAGGCCCAACCGACTCAGCCAGTTGGACTGGATCAGAACCCAACCAGTCAGCTGGGTGTTGACAGTGTCTTACAAAAAAAAAGGTTTTTCTTTTTCTATAGGCTGGCTGTCCCTAGCCGACTAGGTCGGCTAGGCTGAGTGCTTGACGTAGCCAACTGGGTGGGTCTGACTGCATGCTGGACCTAGTCCATTGGGTTGGTTGTGTAACACCCTAAAAATATATATATACAAGAAATTTAAATTTTCAGTTTTAGAAATTTAAATGTGGGTTTAGTTGTTTGCCTGTAAAAGGATAATAAGATTCATCTCTTGTGTTTGATATATTAAGTTAGATAAAGCAATATTTGCAATGTTGCACCTTATGCACTTGTGTACACTGATTTGATGTATTGGCACGCGCACTTACGCTTGAGTGTTTACATCCACATGAAGATGTGTCATTGCACAAAAGTATGTATGTCACATGAACATGTAAGATAAAATATGCAATTACATGAATGCACATACTAAAGGAAAACATGTAGTGAATATAAAGCTGTAAATTCATGCTCATGCATATTATCGTTTGAGCACATCTTTAAATGACATTAATGAGCGTGCATTGAGAAGCATTTAGAAGTAATACATTATGGTAAAATTCTTGCATATGGTGCATCGATGATCCAAGTGAATCATCGCAAGCCTGAAAAGCCTCAATCAGTGGGTGCGCCTTCTTTACTTACTTTTAAATGCATCATAACAATCATATTTATTTTTATTGCATTGTGTTTACACTGTTCTATGCCTTTCCGCGGGCGAGGGTCCCATGATGACTCTCGCAAAGGTAGATGCGAGTTTTTGCTTTTGCTTTTGCATTCTGAATTGCAAAACTTAATAATTGACATTTAATAAAAAGATAATAAATAAGAATAATATAATATACGATCAAAGATCTCCCATCGAAAGAATGAGCATCTTAGAGATTCAGTTTTGGGGGATCACGAGGATACAAAAACTTTGTGTGCTTTACTTTGACCCCTGAACCCGATATTGAGGTTCTTTCTTCTGGCCACGGTTTGAGGGAGAGTCTGTCACTTTATCTGGGGGTGGTGTGTTCAACACAGATGTTTTGGTATACCAAGAAAGTGACACTATTGAATATGAAGGTCTTTAGTATCCCGACATTAGATGTGGAGGTCTA
Organism: Nuphar pumila; assembly: GCF_984573655.1. NCBI lineage: Eukaryota > Viridiplantae > Streptophyta > Magnoliopsida > Nymphaeales > Nymphaeaceae > Nuphar > Nuphar pumila. The sequence continues at coordinate 20,591,696 of NC_143252.1, read as the reverse complement.
ATATTTCGAAGGTGATTAAGTCGAGGGCTAAGTTTGGAACCCAGTAATAAAATATAACTTGTGTGCTAAGCTACCATAAAAACCCAACTTGATCTCGAGACATTATACCAGTTTTGTGTATCCGCGGACAATGGTAATTAAAAAGAGGAACTTAATTGGTATGCATTTAATAGTGCATACATATGGAGAGAAAAACTTTAATGAAAGATAATAAAGTGTTTATACATTGCATATAAATTATGCATAATCCTGTTATGCTTTAGAACATGCATAATTTACCAATTCTCTTAATTATTACATGTCGGTGGATGCATGATGTTTAATTTCTAATGCATGTTAAATGTCCTGCTTACTTAAATGGTGATTCCTATTATTGATTAAGGTTATTTCATGCTTAATAAATGTTTCTTGTTGCATGAATGCTTAATTGGGTTATGTAAATGTCAAAATTGTATTCCTCTGAACTATTGCATGAAATCTTATCTGTGTTCTTTAGCTCACTTGTTTCATTAGAAGTACATGTGCTCATGATTTTGGTTCTGACACCCTACTTCTATGGTTTTTCGCAACCGTAGGTGATCAATGAAGCGTCTGACTTCGGGGGGAGTTATAGGTGTCACACACTTGCTAGACAGATCACAGATGGAAAACATGGTTTTTCTTTTATTTCTTTTTTTATTTCATTTAGTTGTTATTACACTCTGAATTCTTTATTTATGCAATTGTCTCGAGCCTTAAAACTTATTATTTCAATAAAGGTTTGGTTTGGTATGAATGATAATTGTAAGTTCTATTGTGGTTGGTTGTTTTATTCAATTGAGAGTGAAATTGTAAAGGCCTCGGGTTTCTAAAAAGATTTTTGCAATTGATCTTAAAAAAAAATAGAAAAAATCCGCATTTTAAGGGGGTATGAGTTGGGGTCGTTACATTCCTTCTGTCAACTTATATTATTATGATTGTTTTTACTATGGTTTATTCTCATCTTCCATAGGCTCTTTATGACTTATCACATTTTTTTCTTGGGCATGTGTATAATTGTTGTAGTTGCATGTACATGTGTGCACATCAAAGTTTCATGGAGCAGCCCTTTGCTTAAGCTTTTGCAAGTTTTTCATTTATATTTCCACCTTTTTTCCAATTTCAAGACTACTTTGCTTTTTTTTTTTGTTTCATAATAGTCATAAACATCGGTGTTTGTTTGAAAATCTTGTGATTTTATTGTAAGAATTCAAAAAACTAATATAATTAAAAAAATGATATGTTCAATATATTGCCTTTTTTAAAAATACTGATTTTTTATTTGATATTAAAGCGATATGGCCATTTCATGAGAGAGATGGTGGTTTAGATCGGTACATGGCATAAGAGAAGGAATCAATACTCGTGATTCTTGAGAAGCATGCACAACCGCTTCAGAATTGTGACCTCCCAACCCCACATTAGAGGAAGAGTTTGAAGAATATCGTGAGGGAGAGAGCAACATGTCCGTTTGACTATAACAAACCTTTGTCACAGGGATTAGCCTGTGTTTTGAATTCCTCCATGTAGTCATTTGCTTTATTTCAATCCAAATATATATACATATATGTATTTATATATAATTTATTTATTTTTAGACTTGAAAATAATAGAATTTGAAGTAGCTCAACTTTTTCTTTAATATTGAATATACCTATTGCGGTTGTTATTATGAAATTCCATGCAAATTTTTGGATTAAATAGAGTATTTTCAGTAATTGTGATTGTTATTTTGTTGTGTTAAACATTTGTCATAATGTGAAAGTGTCTCGTTGAATGTAAGTAGGTTGGGTCCTCAAATGTTATTATGTTATAAATCTTGATCATTTTTTATTTTTATTTTTTTTCTAGAAATGGCTTCTCCTAATGTAGACAAAGTTACCTATTGCACGAAAGGGAAGACTAGTTCATCAATAAATGAGCAAGAGTGCATGAAAAATTCACTCACAGAAAGTAGCTGCATACCAACCATTGGCATGAAATTTGATGACGAAGATAGTGCATATAAATTTTATAATGTGTATGAAAAAAATCAAGGATTTAGTATTAGGAGACAGAGATTTTATAAGAATAGACAAGGTGTAGTGACGCAGAAGGAATTCACATGAAGTAAAGACGGTTCTACAGTTAAGGAAAAAGATGGCAATAAAAGCAAAGTTAGACCAGAAAGAAGGTGTGATTGCACTGCAAAATTGGTGATTAAAAAGGAAACAATGACAAATTTGTTGTATCTAACTTTCAGACTATCCATAACCATGCACTTGCTACTCCAAGCAAAATCACAAGTCTAAGATCTCATCGAAATATGGTAAAGCCTTATAAACTTTTTGTAAATATAACAGATAGTGCTGGTATAACACCTAAGGCAGCTATAAGATTTTTTAGAAAAGAAGTTAGAGAAAGCACAAATTTGTCTTTTTTGCCATGGTCAATTAATCCTGAAATTGGAGAAGTTGGAGCTATCATGCGATATCTTAGCGATAAAGCAACAAATGACCCATTATTTTTTAATTCAACATAATTGGATTGCGATGATATGATTACAAACTTTTTTTGGGCTAATATGAAGTCAAGATTAGACTTTGAGTGTTTTGGTGACACCGACAGTTTTGATACTACATTTAACGTGAACATGAGTATAGACCATTTGCAATTTTGTTGGTGTGAATCATCACAAGCAAACAGTTGTGTTTGGTGCTGCAGTAGTATATGATTTGTGCTGAATTTTTTGGGTGAGTATTTTGAACATTTTAGAAAGCTATGAGAAGGTGATTCCAAAAGTAATATTAACAGAAAGATCATGATCATAGGTTATGTGTAGCATATGCATCAATATGCAGCTAAACACTTGGGTCACATATACTCCAACTAGCCTGAATTTAAGCAAGATTTTGGTAAATGTATTTTTATGTGATGATGATGCAAGGTTTTTACATGCATGGCAAACAATGTTAGAGAAGTATAATCTTTTATACAATGATCGGTTGGCGAAGACTTTTAGAAACAAAGAGAAGTGGTCTTTGGCATATGGGTGTAATTATTTTTGTACTGATATGATTTCAACACAAATAAGTGAAAGCATGAATGCTATATAGAAAAATGTTTTGACTTCAAGCATTAATCTATTGCATTTTCTTGAACGGTATGATACATTGGTAGAAGAAAGGAGGTTTACTGAATTGCAAGAAGTCAGCTATGCTAGTCATGTTATATGGTAACTTGGTCAAGTAAGTTACAATGGTTTACATGCTCATTGTTCTTGAATGGATGAGGAAGGAGGTAGGTTTTAGTATTGATTATAATTTTACTTCCACTTGTATAAAAGGAGCAATTCATAGATATACAATAACTGCTTATAAGGGTGTAAAAGAAAACTTATTTTGACTAGTATACAAATTCAATAACTTGCACTTGTAAGAAATTCAAATTTTATGGTATTTTGTGTTCTCATGCTATCGAGATGCTAGATTTTGTGGACATTAAGTACAATCCTCAACAATACATTCTCAAAAGATGGACAAAAAATACCAAAACTGAAATAGTTCCATTTCACTATAGCAGGTCGGATGGTGATAATGAAAAAGCAGAAATTGCTACTCGATATAGTCTTCTTACTCATTCTTTCATAAAAATTGCATCAAGGGCTTCATAGAGTAAGGAAACATATCAATATGTTGAAAAACAATAATTGATGGTCATAAATATGGTAGGAAAAATGTTAAAAAACAAGAAGAATCAGTTGCATCAAAGTGCTGAAATTGGTGTCTCTAGTCAAGTGATGGGTGATGAAGATGTGGACAGAGGCGGAGCTGGGGGGGGGGGGCAGGACTGGGCTACTGCCTCCCGAAATAGTTAATTTTTTTTTTAAAGCCCAGTCCTAGACCAGCCCTGATTCCATATGAAATAGATTTTTATCCATTTTTTTAGCCCAGTCCAGTCCTAGCCCAGCCCTGCCTGCAGCAAATAGTTTGATTTGTCCATATGAAATAGCTTTTTATTAATAATTGTAGCCATTTTTTTTTATCTCAATTTTTTTTTTGGGGGCGCTGCCCCCCAATCCCCGACTAGCACACCATTTTTTTTGCTACACCCCTGTTTGCTCCCCCCCCCCCCCCTCACATGAATCCTAGCTACGCCATTGGATGTGGATGATATCGAGGTTCCTACTCCTTTGTCTTCTAAAAAACCATCTACTTTCAAAGAGGTTATCTATGACTAGGGGTGGCAATCAGGTCGGGTTGGCGGGTTGGCATGTCGAGTCAGCAGGTCAGCATACCTCAACACAAACCCGACCCGTTTATTAAACAGGGGTCAGTTGTGGCAAACACAAACCCGACCCATTTATTAAACGGGTAATCCGACATGACACGGTTAACCCATTTAATAAATGGGTCGGGTCGGGTAAACTGGCGGGTTGGCGGGTCGGGTTTGGGTAAACGGGTTGGCGGGCGGGTCGTGGTTGGGTAAACGGGTTGGCGGGTTGGGTTCGGGTAAACGGATTGACCTGCCCGCCTAACCTGTTTATTAAACGGGTCAGCCGGGTTGGCATACCCCTAACACGAACCCGACCCGTTTAATAAACGGGTTAGGCGGGTCGACCCGTTTACGATACGAACCCGTTTAAGCCAAACCCGAACCTGAACCCGACTAAGAAGCGGGTTGGCGGGTCGTGTCAGATTTTGCCACCCCTATCTATGACAACTCCCACGTGCATGAAAGGGTAAAACCAGTAAAAGTTGGTGGTGTCAAGAAGATAAATACTTATAATAAAGGTATTCGCAGGCACAAAAGTGTATTTGAGAAAGGAAAGAAAAATAAAAAATTGTTGAAGAATATGACATTTGATACCACAAAAGAGCAATTATTAACCAATTCTCAATTTAATTCAAATTTAGGTGATTGTGAGTTAGATGACTTTTCTCTTCAAATTAACCAATTCTCAATGATTTGGGGATAACTACAAGGAAGGGACGACTTTGGCTTTGGGTAATAAGGGAGGGATTAATATGAAAAAGAAAACCCTTGGTTTTTATCCGATCCAGCATCACTTCCCCGTCCCACCAAAAACGGGTAGAGAAAAGCAGAACTGATCTGTAACATTATGGAAAACATGAAATATTTTGGTTGATTGGGGCTAATGACAACTTTTGGCTCTATGTCAGTAAAGGTTTTCAATGACGTCCAAATAGAGTGTTAGTGAAAGTTTTCAAGTGTTTTTTTTTTTGGGTAGGGATAACCGGCTGGATAAGAGATCAAATACTCAGCCACAGAGAGGCCCCAACTTGAATGTTTATGTTTCAAAAAAGGATCTCTTAAGCTACAGCCATATAAGGCTGGTAAACAAGCCCAAAGAACCGAGCAGAGGGTCTTCAAGATTGGCTCGTTTCTTGTGCCAAGTCAAGCAGAGCTTAAGCTCATAAAAGCCTGATCTAAACTAGACGAACACCAGCAAGCGTATTTACTAAAAATTATATTTTTTAAAAGTTATGAATAATAAATTACTCACCTTTTAAGCTGTAAATTACTAAAGTACTCTTCTCTCTTAAACCAATGGAAATTAGGTCTTGAGGAAGAAATTGGGAATGAGGGTGGTGGTGACAGTGGTAGCGGTGGTTCAATGAGAGAGTTCTGGTGGTGATCCAGTAAAATATTCATGGTGATGGTGATGGTGATGGTGATGATCCATTGATGGCCTTTTCCACTACATCAACCATTCTTGACATCTTCTAGGATGGTGGGAAAAACTTTGGGAACACAACTTATTATGGTGTTTGTAGTGGATCCATGCACTATATTTGATCCAGGTGGAAGCCATAAGGGGATCCACTACTGACAAAGTGAGCTCCTTCTTCTAGAGGCTCACAAGTGCATACGACTCGTGTGTGGGAAAGACACACGGGAGCTGAGTGGGGCTAAAGGCTGGAAGATCATGCCAACATTAGAGATAAACGAACCAAGTCTTGGGTGAGGTCGATTAATCTCGTAAGGTTCATATTGTGCAAATGGATTCAAACCAAGTCAATCCATATACATTACCCGAGCTTCATTTGATGTAAACCAACTCATCCACATGGGACCCATGCCAAGGTGATGTCATACCAGCCATGCAGCCACCTCAACCATCAGCCACATTAGCCATGTGGGTCCTTCCTTTGCCTCTCATTTATTGCATGAAAGTGGGACCCACAAGGGGCCGCCCCTCTAGAAGCCTCCATGAAAGATGTATGGGGCCAACCAATTGTCACCACCCAAGAGCCTTCAAGCCCCCTTCATGGAAGTCATGTAGAAGCCTTGGAAGCCCAAGTGGCCCTTATGAGTTGGGCTCTTATTAGTGACTCAGGGAGGTATTACCTAAGTTGGAAATTAGGTAGGACCTAAGTAGGTGTTATTTTCTTTATTATGTTTTGATTTGTGACATGCTTTTATGAGAGCTTCTTTGACCTATAAAATAGATTCATTTTGTAAGTATGAATAGAAAATTGAAAATAGACTTTTCTCTTAAAAAATGTCTCACTCTTTTCTTCTATCTTTCTCTAGTTAATGCCCCCCTCTCTCTATTGTGGACGTCTCTCTCTCTTTTCCTTATACTCGTGAGTCCCTACCTCTTGACTTATTCACCATTCTCTAAGGGCTCTTGTCTTGGTCAGTATAAAGTGGTTCAGACATTGTTTCGGTCTGAATTTGCCTAAGTGCCAAGTAGGACCACTTCTACTTAGTGATAGGTGGGCTGCATCAATAATGTGGAGTACTTGACACAACCCAACCATGTATGAAGAACCTTGGCCAACCCCGGATGGACCAAACTCTTCTCCAACCTTAAGACACTCTTCCTTGAAATGTGTAAGTCATTAAAACTCCCTTAACCTCTCTTAAACCCCAACCTATCTAGAATCTGTCTGCGAAAAAGCAGAATTTTCTTCAAAATTGCAGAAGTTGCCCAGTCCAAACCATTAGTCATTTAGACATGAAACTTGGACTCAAACACCCTTAGGATATTTATATAAGATCCTCTGAAAATTAGAATTTTATCGTATATTTGTACGGAGATATTGATTTTACAATATGGGTTTATTTTACCCAAACCTGTACAACCTGCAGAAAATCTAATCTTGACCTATAACTTGTCCAATTTTTAGTTCCCAAAATATAAATTCTTTTACCCTAAAATTTGACACATTATTTCTTAAGGTGTTTAAAATCATCTCTTAATTTTTGGGATTTTTCTATCACACCATTTGGGTGTACTAGATTTTTTACCAAACCCTATTAGAACAAGCCTACCTTGGTACCCAAATTGACTTTGACTTGACCCTGAATCAACTGAGCCTCCCTAAACCCAGAAACCTAACCCATGCCTACCAAAAAGCATCATGGGGAGAGATCAAGTACTGCGGTTATTGTGTCAAAATAGGGCTATCGCTCAAGAGCGTATGAAGCGGTCCTATGACCAGAAGCACCATCTACAACAATTTCAAGTGGGCAACTTGGTGCTCCTTCGGTTGTCGCCTCGCTAGCAAGGCTTGGTTTGACATATCTATTATCACAAGCTGGTGCCTTGGTTCTACAAACCTTTTTCCATTTTGGAGAAGGTTGGTTCAATTGATTATCGCTTGAACCTCCCCCACAAAAGCCCAAGTGCACCCTGTGTTTCATGTTTCACACCTTAAACCCTAAAAGGGGAACCACTAGATAAGCTCTCAGTCCTGCCCGATTTGGGAGATGCCTCGCAGCTGCAATTGATCCACATATTTGGAAATAGAAGACAAAGAAAGAATGACTGCTTAATCACTGAGGTGCTGATACAATAGAGCGAGAGTGGAGTTGATGAGGCAATGTGGGAGGAAGATGATTGAATTGTTGTTCATTTGTCAGAGTTCTGGTATTGAGGACAAAGGCAAGTTTGAGAGTGGTGGATTATTATAATCTGACGTAAACCCATTCACGATGGTTTGTGATTGGGATCTAGATCCATCCCAGAGTTGTAATTTGCCAGGAACTAGTGGACGACCCTCCCTTTTTTGGAATTTTAATTCTTTAGAACTCTTTTCTTGGACTCTTATTTCTTTAGGGACTCCATGGAAGACCACATATATAGGTGTTTTGTTCTTGATTATTTTTCAATAAAGATTATTGAGTTTTTCTCTCATCTTCGTTCTTGTTTCAAGAATCCCATCCTGAGGGAACATGTTTCTCCCTCCCCCTTTTCTCTTCTTCCTCTTCGCAAGACGCCAGCCAAGGAGGAAACACCCATCTCCCTCCTTGCCGCCAACTTTTCTCTTGTTCATGCCCCCGGTGATTGACCAGGTGAGATGTCTCTCTCTCCTCACCGACCCTCTCCCTCTATGCCTGTTTCGTTGTCGAGATCCGCATAGATCGACCCTCTCAAGGTCCGGCCTCTGACAAGTTGTCAAAACTTCTTGAAATTTTTGGATTTACCTCTTGCTTTTGCTCCAACATGAACATTGTTAAAGCAACGAATTCAAAAAGGGGGTAAAATCATGAAAGAAAATCTCCAAAATCCCCAAAATCATGAGAAAATCATTCCAAGATCATGATAAAAATCCTCAAAATTTAAGAAAATTCATAAAAATCCCAAAAAATCTTCAAAATCTTAAAATCCAAAGAAAAAGCTCAAAAATCATTATCCAAAATTCATAAAGCTCAAGAAAAAACCCAAAATATAAGAAAACCTTGAAAATCCCAAAAAACAAAAGAGAGGCTTAAAAAAAACACTAAAAATCATTAGGGAGCCTCTCCCAAAATCAAGTTGCGCTTTCCTGAACATATCTCATGGCTTTTCACAAGCCACCTCATGTGTGCAAACATGTTCTCCATCAGGTTGCCCTTCGGACAGAACCTTTGTCCTTTCAACATATACCCAAGCAAATTGAAGTCTCAACCAAAAAAGAAAAGGAATTAAAGAATAATACATTTTGTTTGCCCCAAGTTTCTCTCAACCATTCCAAAAATTAAAGTCTACTTGCTTGTTTTGTCTTACCGGCAATACATCTCCAGAGGACCCTCATATAGAACAAGTGGCTTACCTTGTCCTGATAAAGCCAGTGCAGAACTATTATACATTGACACAAGTTTGACAGGACCTTGGCTTAGGGTGACGACCTTCGAGTAAGGAAGCATCCAACCAAAACACTATCAAACTATTAAATCAAGTTCCATTAAACAATCAAACAAACAAAATCTCTATCTTTGAATTCTTCTCTCAATGAGAGAATCTCCAACATTATCAGGATCAAAATTTTGTGTGTCAACTTTCTTTGTGCATGCTTGATATAATAAGGGCATTGTTGACACCCAACACTTTTCTAGGTTTTCAACCAATTGTTGTTGGCCTCGACATCAAAGAGTGACTTGAAGAAATATGATGTTTGTTCACATTTCAAGACAATCAAATGTGGCTTTTGCAAAGTTTTCAATCAGGAAGGTTAATCCGAGCACAATTGAGCATCAAAATTGTATTTCAAAAATGAGAAGAGATCATTTCTAAAAGAGAACAAAACTCCAAAAGTTCAAAAACATTTAGAACCATCCAGAATTTTGAAAGATGTTTTGGATTATTTCAACCAAAAATCAAAATTTCACCGCATTTTGGCCTACGAAATAAACACCCTTCAAATATTTTAAGAAAATTAGAGGTTTCTACCTTTCCAAAAAACCAAAAATTACTTTGATTTGACATCAGAATAAAAAGTACTAACCAAAACAAGTTAGACTTTTAGAGAAAAACCTGTTTGAAAAGTACGGCACACTTCAAGTGAATTTTTTTACTTTCTAATTTAGTAAAACTGAAAAAATATTTGTAGAAAAGGATTTTATCTTTCTAATTCATCAAATCTCATGTAGATCGTATGCACGGTTTGAGAGATACGGCCAAAACACTACACCCTGTTTCTAGAGGCCAAAAGGATGTGGTCACCAGATATATGGTGGCAAGACTAGTCTTGGCGTCAGGCCTGGCGGACATGCCCTTGGCACCCATTTTTAAGTACATGAGAGGGGTGGAAAAACTATAAATAACTCCTCCACCTCCCATTTTATGCATCTTGGGTTCTCCTAATCCTTAGGGAATTAGAAAGAAGGGTTCACCTCTCTCTTCAGTTTTTGGAGGTTTCCTCTTGGAAATTTTCTCTTGGGTCTCCTTCTCTCTCCTCTTTTGGGTTTCTTTAAGATTTCTTGGGTGACTTGGGGTTTAATTTTGGGTTTCCAAGAGCCTTATCTCTCTCATTCCTTCTTCCTTCCTAACCCATTTTGGGTCCTAATCAACAGCCAAAAGGCTTGCTCGTGCTCAGATCAATCCAACCTATGCTCCTTCACTGTGGGGAGCCACAAGTATAATTACTAAACTCCTTTAAATTCAATTATTTCTTAAGTTTCTTTCAAGAAACCATTTTTCTTCTTGGGAAAATCCCTTTTCCCACAAGGTCATCATCACAATTAAAGGCTCGGGACTTCGTCACTCTACCAGACTGTCATGAGGAAGGTGCTAGGGCTTCTCCAGAAGCCTGAGTAAATGCTTTTTCTCGTACTCTTTCTTGAATTTCTTTACTTTTCTTACATTTTCTTGAGAATCTTGATTGTGTATGCACCTTTTCTAACCCCAACACTACAGAGAAAAGGAGCTTTACTGGCACAGCTTTTGTGCCAGTAAAAGAATTTACTGGCTTAATCGCTGCACCAGTGAAAGCCTCACCGGTAAAGGCTTTCACTGGCAAAAAATGCATGAAAATAGTTTTCACTGGCGCAGATTCAGCGCCAGTTAAAATCCTGGCACAAGTCTACGCCAGTGAAAATATATTTTCACTGGCGCATACTTGCACCATTAAAAGTAGCTAATAGAAAAAAAATATATAAAAAGATGTACGCTTGAACCATGTTCTCTACTGTATATTAGTTAGTGTGTTACTGCACATTAACAAGCATAATGCTTTCAGCTGCTCTCCGTCAGGTTCATCCTCTTCAAGACTTTGAATTGCTTCATTAGCAGTCGCAACCTGGACAATTCAAAAGTGAGGAAAATAGCAGTTATAGTTACAAATCTCACAGACGCACGCGCAAGCACATACACATGCTTATTTCAAGTTAGAACCATTTTCATTAAGTTATAGGTTGAATGAATCTTAATAAATCTAAAACCTTGGTTTTATAAGACAAAACCATCACGACAGGAAAAAAAAAGGGTTTTACTGGTGCAAGAATAGCACCAGTGAAAACCTTTACTGGCACAAAATTGCGCCAAAAAAAACACCGGTAATTTATTTTACTGGCGCAATTAACCATAGCCAGTTAAAGAGGTTTTTACTGGTGCAAATTCGGCACCAGGAAAAAGTTTTACCTGGCATTGGGACTAAAATCCTTGCTTGTTTTTTCTGGCGCACTGCAAAAGTGCACCACATAAAACGAATTGATAAAATTCAGCTTTTTACTGGCGCTAATAAACATAACGCCAGTGAAAAGCTTTTTTGTTCTTGTAGTGCATTAACCAATATATTGTTTCTTAAATTAAACCATTGTTTGTGAAAGGAGGCTCAACTGATACATATAGCATGTTCATGAACAAAAAAGGTAGCATGTATACTGGAGCATTGTTCATCTGCTAGTGAAAGGCAAAAAGCAATAAATGAACCACCTCATGATTTGTTCTCTGAATTTATATACATTGGATACGGATGCACAAAGCACTGAAATTAACATGCACGAAAAAGAGAATATTCAAATGAGCTGTTAGACATGCTTGTTGTTTGTTTCCACAGCGGAACACTCTAGAGGGACAAAACATGAACATCCACACAATAAAAAGGCTCATTTCAACAAAGTAAAAGGCTCAAGGTTCTATGTAGATAAATTTCAACCAAATCAAGTGATCCTCAAAAGCAATCTGTTTGACACTAATTTGTCTTCCATTTGTTCTTAATTTGACATAAAAAAGTGCAGAAAGAAAGTCTGCATAAATAATTTTTCTGTTACTAAGAAATCAAAGCACATAAAAGAATCTGGAAGGAAACAAGGGTGTAGTAAAAGACATTCCAAGACATTCTTTGCAAGAGTATGTATTATATCCAATACAACATCCTTGGAGAACTCTGGATGGTATTGAATGCCCAATGCATGGTTGCCAACCGAAAACATTTCAATTGTGATTTTCTTTGAAAACCCAAGAATCAAAGCCCCTGGAGGAGCATTACTGACCTGAATGACAGGAAAATGATAGTTGTTAGCTTCATATTGCAAGTCCATGACAACCATCCTATTAATACTAAAAAAGATGTCTAATGTAAACTATATACACATCAGATCTGCATATAAAGATTTTCATGTAAACATATGGAAAGATGTAAGGAAATTGGTAACACCAAAATGAACAAACTTTTATATTGAACCAACAAAAATTTTATATTTTTAGCAACATATCATGTTATAGGCAGACAGGAATTTATTTAGTGTCCACATAATATGCAGCGACGCTGCATCATGCATCGCCCACACAGCCACCCATCTTGGCATTTCTCCAGATGGGCGTGGTCTCCATCTCAAAATGTTGAGATGGGTGGCTGTCAGTGGCCGTGCCCTAAATTCGTATATTAGAGCTCAATTTTCATGTGGGGTGTGGACATTGAGCCTGCAATAGGAAAATTATAAGACATGAGATTCTAGTCCCCAACAAAGAAAGAGCAGAAATTGATTTCTCAATACAATTCACCTACCATGAAAATTCTGTGAAGTGAATGCAGCTTCCTGATTCTGTCCAAAACCCAACTGGACAACACTTTGAAGTTCATCATCCCAAAAGGTTGTGAGCTGAAAGTTGTCACAACATACCATTTTTTATCAGGATTCCACACTCTAATTACTGTCAAAAAATCAATGCAAAAACAAATTTACAAAAATTACCTGCGAAGAAGCATCTCCATATCCATCCATGTTGAAATCGAGTCTCGGATTCACAGTGGCCAACTCCACGGAAAGAAACTGAAACAAGGGCGTCCGGCGGTATGATTTCTACAAATCATATGATTTCAAAAGCATAGTATTTCTACAAATCATATGATTTCAAAAGCATAGGATATCAACTAAAGAAAAGTGAACCTGATTGGGAACATGATAAATCATCATGTTGGTATTTTAGCAAATACTATTTCAGCAAAGTGAAGACTGACATTGTAGTTCCCATTTTGAAGGCAGAGACCATAATATGTCAGAGCAAGAGGAGAAATACGTGCATCCATGTACAGATCTGGGTGAGGCATACCCAATTTAGATGTGTTAGTGATTATGTAGTCATCTGCATCATAGTGGTCACCCATGAAGTTCCAGGAACTGCTAAAGCCCCAATTTCCTTTGTTGTAAAACATTGCAGCCTCCCTTCGCTCTAAGTCAGCTTCATATTTTGTCTCATTGATAGTGTGTTCACTTCCTCCACAGTTTATAAACAACCGATAGTCTGCCAATAGTTTAAGAAGAAAGGTTGAGATCAAGAATGATTCAAGTTTTTACAATTCACCTACTCCAATCAAGCATGATACTTTTTGCTTTACCAGAGCAGGGAAAGTCCTTCCTCAAACACGAATCAATTCTGCAAAAATATTATGATGTTTCCTAGTCAGAGGTTAATATTGTCAAGTTGGTTTCCTAGTTAGCCTAACACAACAAATATTTATTTTGTCTGCTTACCCAAAGTAAAGCCTTATCAAACTGAAATCAGACTAAACAATGATGCAGTTTCTCATCCACAGGGCCTATTGTCTACTACACTTTACCACAAAAAGGCAAGCAAGCAAGGAAAGGTGTACAAAAAACAATGCAACACTACATAAGCTATGAGGATGATGATCTTACGATTTATCTTCCATAGAGGAGTAGCTGCCCACCAAGTTCCTGAGATAGTGGACATTAAAACGTTAGTGACCAAACCAACACTAAACCAAAAGCAAGTAAATTGAGGTGATATTACAATGAACGTGCATAAATGTCCTTAGGGATCCCACCAAAGGAATTCAAGGTTGACACTTTTCTAGACTTGGAAGTGATGGAGGAACCAGAAGCAGGTAAAAAGGCAAAATTCTTGAAGACAAGAAGAAATCACAGAAAACTTGAAAAGGCAAAGGAAGGAAAGTTGTGTACTATATTACATGACTGATAATAGAAAAGAAAGATAAAAGATCAATTTCTTGCAAAAATATTATGATGTTTCACAATATTTCCTCCAGAACATAGAGGGGTGACGCAATTCTCATGATGTTTTTTGAAAGATTTTAGCATTGTAGAATATATCATGATGCTGTTTTGCAATTCAATTGCTTGAATATCTTTTTGCTATGCTTACAAGTTTCACTGTAGACAAATGGAGGAACGAATAGCCCCAATGAATGTGTTATTTGAGAAATCTCTGCAGCACCAAACATAAAAGACAATTAATCTAATTTAGTAAAAGGACTAACTAATTATACAAGAAGTACAAAGCAACATGTTTCCAAACAAAGATTCAGTAGCACAATTCTAGTGATAAATAGTTCACAATGTTATGGAAAATATACACTTTAAAAGGTCAAAACTAGGGGTGGCAATTGGGTCGGGTTGGCGGGTCGACCCGGTGTGATCATCGCAAAAATTTTCCTCTCTTGATCTTTCTCTCTCTTCCTTCTCTTTTCCTTTCTAACCTCTATTTTCCTCCTTTTTAAAGAGAGAAAGATAAAAGAGAGAAAAGAAGAGAGAAGAGAAAAGAAAAGAAGAGAAGAGGTAGAGAGGAACTCTTTTGCGGGGTCTCACTTGACCTTGATTTGAAAAATATTTAGAAAATTACTCGCCTCCGTTTTAAAATATTTTGCGGGAAAATGGAGAGATGAGATTCGCTCGTCGGTACGAGGTTTGACTGTTCCTGGCGCCTTTACCAGGGGTAATCAAACCAATGATCGAATTTATGCCTTTTGCCTTACCTAAATATCATCTAAAAATTTATTCTAAGTTTAAATGCACAAATAATCATACTTGTGCGATATAAGGATGTATGCTCTTTTGAAAGATGTTTTGAAAATCTTCAAGTTTTCTGAGATAGACTTGATGATGGAGTGAGAAAACGGTTTCTGGATGATAAAATCCAACTTAGAACTTGAGATAGATCAGAGAAGTTCTAAGTCTTTGAAGTAATTTAGAGTTGGAAGAATAAATCTTGATTTCTGAAATAGAATGATTTGAAGCTGAAGTGAAGTTTCAAAGTCAGAAATGGACTTTGAATTTTGAATTTTAAACTTGGATTTAGGAAAGGAAATGAAGTTTAACTATGGCTTTGAAGTTTGAAATCTGAAAGAGATTTGGGAAATCTAAATAGAATTGAGAAATGGGATTGATTTGAAAGTTAGAGTTCAGGATGGATTTTGAGAAATCCAAATGGTATTTAGAAATAGAAATGCATTTAGGAAGTTCAGATGAGATCTGAATATGGAATTGGATTTGAAATCCAGAATTTAAGATGGAATTTGAATTCTGGATCCTAAATGAAATTTGGATCTGAGATCTGAGATCCTAAAGTGGAATTGGATCTGAAGTTTGAGATCTAAAGTAGAATTGAGTTATGGATCCTAAAATGGAATTGGATTTGAAGTCTGAGATCCAAAAGGTGGAATTGGGTTCTGGACCCTAAGATGGATTCTGGATCTCAAGTCTGAGATCCAAAGTGAAAGTTGAATTCTAGATCCTAAATGGATTAAGGATCTAAAGCCTGAGATCCAAAAGGTGAAGATTGTACTTAGAAATCTGGATCCAAGTTGGGATTAAAATCCATCTTTTGGATTTGGATTCTGAAAGTCCAAATGGGATCTTTTGAAGATGGATCTGGGTTTTGAAAACCCAGATTTGGTTTTAGAATTTAAGAAGGATCAAGCTTTGAGATTCAAAATCAATCTCAAACTTTGGTTTTTAAGATAAGGAGATAAACTTGGTTTTGAATTTTGGAGATGAATCAGAAACTTCAAAGTTAAATTTGAAATTAGACTTGAATTTGGAAATGGAATTTTGAATATAACATTGAATTTTGAAATTTTAAAGTCAATTTGGACTTTGAAATCAAAATTTAAATTTTTGAAATAAGATAGAAGAATGAATTGAAATAGAGATTGAAGAAAGATATTTGAGATTACTTGGAGTTTTGAAAAGAAATTTTGAAAATATGATGCAATTCTATCCTAAATAATGAATGAATTTAAATAACTCTGAAATTGGATTTTGAAAATCATATTTCATTCTTTAAATGAATGTAAATAAGATTAGTGATATAATACACTCCTGACTATGGTCATTGGATGCATTATATAATGATCATATCTAAATTCAAATGAAGAATCAAACATATTTTGGTGCTTTTATAGAGTTTAGAAAGAAATTAACTCTCAGCATACCCTGACTATGGCCATTGGTATACGTATTGAATTAATTTTAAACTAAGCTCTGATAAAAGAGGAAAATATTTAAAGAAAACATGATGATTTTTTGAAAAATGATCCAGTGTGGATCCAGTGTTATTTTATAAAAAATAAAAAACCTAAATTTTGTTTACATTCTGACTATGGCCATTGATATAAATCATCAACTTAGGATTAATTACCTCTTACGAAATGGTACACGTGCCATTTGTGTTTTACCATTGTGAGATTTTGAAAAATAAAGGCAAAAAGCATGAAAATAAGCATTTTATGATATTTACAATGCTAAAAGTTAAAAAATGTAAATTCTCATTAAGACCTAACTTACTACAAGATTTAATTTTGAAAGTACAACTCCCAGGAAATGACATTCTCCACATATTTCATGCAAAACATTTGATTAGTATGAAAAAAGAAGAGAAATTGCACATATCATACAGATGTTAATGGTAACGTGCTCATGTGCCAAGATATACATGATGGAAAGATGTGAAATGATATATATATATATATATACATATATATATATATATATATATATATACATATCTATGTATATACATATGTATATATGGGAGTATATGTATATACATATATGACATATATATATATATATATATATATATATATATATATATATATATATATTTTGAATTTTTTTATAAATCTGATTCTAACAAATGCTGCAAATATCTGCCTTCATTCCAGCTACAGCTAGCTGGCTGCAATTGGGGCCTTCCCTGATGAGATGATAAGGTTTAAACGGGGTATCTCATACCCAGGTAATGCATACATCAACCTTATTCCCATACCATTCCCAACTTCCCTAGTGAATCGAAAAGTCTGATATCAACAGCCGATACATCTTGAATAACATTTGTTGGAACCATGTCTAGAACCTTGAGTTTTACCTGTTGTTCATATAGTGATCCCAATTCTGCTGCTTAACCAATGACCATGTGCTGGGATGTGCTAAGAGATGGAGATAGTGGATTTTGGTAAAGAAAATCGAAACGGACTTGCAATACATCATGTGGCTTAAAGCTTTCAAGACCAAAAAGAAATGTCACAGCTGGGTAGGAACACGCCTGCTTACCATATTTGAGAACTTCTCATATCAGGATTCAAAAGCGGAATCCTCGTAGTTCTGATTCATTGATTCCAAATCACATAGGTGAAACATGCTGCTAACTCTTCAAGATAATTTTAGTGCCTAGATGACTCACTCGGTTGTTGTCAATGAACATGGCTAAGAACTGAAGATGGTTACCATAACCGAACATATTATAACTATAGACAGGCCTAGAACTGAAGATACACAATTTCCTTTAGCACCATTAAGTAATCCTATGATGGGACAATTCAAGCAAAATCAGATATTTTAGATTTATCACTTTCCCCAGACTTTACACTTAATGAAACTTCAAAAGAAAAAGAAACCTTTTCTGCTATATTAATTAGAAGTGTCCTAGACAAGCACTAAAAAAAAGAACATATCCTAACTAACCTCCAAGGGACGAAACTTCTAGAAAAAGCCAACACAGAAAATAAATAATGAACAATGTAAATATTTCAAGCTAAACCTGCAGTTTATTTCACTCACATTTGATATTGATCAAAATGAACAGACTTTTGATATATCTAATTCAAATTATTTAAATGGCTACTGCACAAATATATTCCTTCAAAAATCCTACTGTATGAATTCAGAATTTGACTAACCTGTTCTTGATGACATCCTTCCTTTTTTTTTTTTTACACTGGGCATAAACCAATGAGAGCTATCTGAGCATTTTCTGAATTATTCAACTAACTTACCAGCACTCTCTGTCATTCGAACTTGTACAAGCGATCATGTTTGTACCCTTGTCCACAGGGAATAAAGACTGCAAATCACATTCGATAGCAAGATCTTGAGGTTGGATACATGCTAGTGCTTACAAAAAAAAATTGGGGCCAGGCAAAACATAAGCAATGCTTATTTCATATATAGACACATGATCCATGAAACATGTGGATCCAGGAAATTGTATCTGTAAAAGAATATGGTAATGACACACTAAAGTAATGGTAATAAATATGTCATACCTATTCAATTGTAAAAGAATATGATAATGACACACTAAAAAAAAATCGCAGCCTTACCTTATCAAAGCCTTTCAGCAACAGGCAAGCTTTATTCTTAAGCAATAGCACCACCCACCAAGTTACAAAACATATAGCTGAGTAATGTTCACCTGCTAACCAATCTCTAAGCATATCCAGCAATTACAGATTTCCTGAAACCAACATTGAAGCTTTCCTGTGCAGAAGCTTCCTTCCCTGCCATCAACCCATCTTTGTAACCAATTATATGGAATTGATTTTGCTTCCTATTCCACATAAATTTTTCTCAGAGTTAATGCCACAATTACATCATTTTTTCAACCTTTCTGACGAAGGCAATATTGTGTCAGGAATTATCCTTTCCAGCTTAATCCCTGCATCCAGCACCCGGTTCATCGACCAGCTCTCTATCAATAGAACGATATTACTAAAACCTGACTCAAACATTCCATGTTAATCCATTTTATAATCTTTCTCATGCTTCCTCATTAAAAGTATCCAAATTTTTTTTTTCTGGTATGCTGTTTTCAGACATGGACCTGGATCAACAACCCACATGCTTAAAAAAAACAAAAAAAAAAGCAGTATCCTTCCTTCATTGATTGACAAGCAAAACAAAAATTACACAAACGACAATGTCGATATCTCCTTATTTTCACTGTATAACCTGCAACGTTCAATCATCCCAAGTGCTTCCTCAGGAGATCTCAGAAAAGGAGTTAGCTTAATCTAGGTAAAAAACTTATCAATAATGTCACCACTATGTCACCCAACAAGTGACTTCAGTGAATTCTTAATAGAAAAAGACATTAGATGGCCATCTGCGAATGAATGGCATCTAAACACTGTCTTCCAATGCATATTACAGAGATGCCGATTAGTGATTTGAATAGCCTGCTGTAAATACCTCTTTAGCCCAATAGCCAACTGCAAAGGGGTTTCTCACAATTTTCTAGGATCCATTGTTTTGAACATTTCAAACTTAAGAGATCAATGACGAATTCCAATGAATGCTGAAGAAAAGGCATGAAGTATGGTCAATGATGATAGAGGCTATGTACAGGGGGTGGGATGGTGATTGACGCCCTGCTGCAAGACTTAATAAAATTGGATCTTAAAACAGAGGAATAACCAAAATGATGCTATAGCCATAAAACTGAAGATGAAACCAGGTAAACAAAACATGGGGAATGCCATGAACAATTATCATCGAATGAGTAAAATAAGAGAAAAAAAAAAGCAAAGAGACAGAGGTAATTTCATAGATGATGTTGTACTGCAGGTAACAAAGATGAATGAGAAATATATATATATATATATATATATATATATATATATATATAGATGAAACAGAGTTGATCTAATGCATGATGCAGTAATTTTAAACAAGAATGCAGCAGATAACACGAATGGCCTATGTTGACAAGCAATATACCCAACGATTTCTAATGAACAAATACACAAATGGCGATCTAATAGCAGGATGCAAAGGGCTCTGATGAGACTCGATTGTCATTGCTGAGTTATCAAGTGGAATTATAAGAAGTAAATATCAGAAAAAAGAAAAAAAATACATACCATAATCCATATGAAAATGTATCGAATCTAAATGATGTACATCGAAGAATAAATTATAAAACCGGAAGAGAATGTCGGAACACGACTTGTTCCATTTGATTTTGCATATTTGTGGTCTGACATTGTTATGAGCAAAGCAATACCATGAGAAATGCTCTTAATGGGGCAACGAACAGAAGAAAAAAAATAAAATAAAAATAAAATATGAATATCAGAAATTAGAAAGAAAAGGGGGCTTTACCGTAGTCGACTGAGATAGGGAAACCTCTTGTTTTCCTGATGAATCTCTTCATCGATTATGTGATTTTACGGAGAATCTGGTTTTGCAGAGGAATATGGTTAGTCTTCTGATGCCCTCTGCGACCTCCTTCCTCTTGATGTTGCAGGGTTTTTGAAGGATGTAGGAAAAGAATGTTGTTCTATTATGGGACTCCTCTGGTTGTTGAGATGATCGATCGGCTTACGTCGATGAGGAGGGTGAAACGAAGAAGAGGGGAAGAAGAAAGAGGGGTGCTGGGGTGGAAAAGCGGTGGCCGAAGCCTGCCCTTGCGATCCCTTCTTAAAGAAGAAGAAGCAGAATCCAAAGGGGTCGAGCCGTTGGGGATCAAGGGTTGATGAGGGTTCGGTTGGTGATGGGTGGCTGTAGGAGGAGAACGATGGAAGCTTCGAGAAAGGCGGAGAAGGAGAATGAGAGGGGTGAAAACGATGCCCTAAACCCTCTTCTGCGACTTCTTTTAATGAAGGTTTGTTAAAAAAATTCCATACGGGTCCTTATTTATCAAGATTTTTTTACAAAGAGGGGGGAGGGGTTAACACATTTTTGCTAAAAAGGTGTTTTCATAAAACTTGATTTTCAAAAAGGCGTTTTCAAAAGGTTTTTTGTGTTTTTTTTCTTTTTCTATTTCCTTTTTTTTTTTTCTTGACATTTTCTACATTTTTTGGCATTTTTAGAATAAAACTCTAAAATCAAAGATTTAAAACTAAATTTTTTTGTATTTTTGAGAAATATTTACAAAAGAGGGTCTTTCTGAGAATTCAAGGTCATTTTGAGGAAATTTCTTTAAAAAACGGGTTTTTGAACCCAGGTTTTGAGAAAATGTTCGAGTTTTTTACCTTGAATCGGGAAATACAACGCGATGGATCCAAACGGATACCGGACGAACTGTCTGAGCCTTTCAAAAGTTGTTTTGGAAATTTTGAGAATTTGATTTAATAATTGGATAACGAAGCTCAGATTTAGATATTTTGTCTGGATCTGGATCCGAAATTGAGTCAGATATATAAAATGAATTTAATTTCAGTAAAACTTGAGAAATAAAATGAAATTTAGATTTAAAAGTGACTCAATTACCCAGAAAATGGGGTCAGGGGCAAAAAGAGAATATTTACAACATTTTGAAAAATTTGGGGTGTTCACACCTGACGGGTTGGCGGGTTAGCATACCTCAACCCAAACCCGACCCGTTTATTAAATAGGTCGGCTGTGGCAAACACGAACCCGACCCGTTTAATAAACGGGTTAGGCGGGTTGACCTGTTTATTAAACGGGTTAGTTTAAGCCCAACCCGAACCCGCCTTAGGCGGGTTTGGCGGGTCATGTCAGGTTTTGCCACCCCTAGTCAAAACTAACATTCACAAAAATAAACCTCATCTAAAGAAACATGGAAAAGAGCGATTTATGAAGAAAAACATGTCCACTTTTATCGAACCAGACATGATAGATGTTACAAAGTACTATGCGGGGTCACCTTTAAATGGAGTAGACCATCAAGAAGCAGCCAAATGGTTCAATTTTGTCCAATTAAAAGTTGTCTTGAAAGCTACAAGTGAATTGCAATTTTTTTTTGTCCATTTCAAACAAATGACTATTTGAGACTGAAGTGTCCTTCAATTAAAGGTGAGCAACCTTTCATCGATCTCTCTATTCATCATCTAACATACTCGTCCTTCTTCTGGAGTCTGGATAGTAGAAACATTGTTGATCACACCAGAACCCAACATAGTCATCCTTCTTCTGGAGTCTGGACACCAAATCACGTAGTAGTGCATGATCTTTACAGTCACCACCTTCCACCCGACATTGCAAAAATAATAAGCCATTACTAGTGGTCCTAATGAACTTGAGATTCAATCCATGACAAATCCCCCAAATGCCAAACACTCCCCAGCTTATGCTGAAGAAACATTGAGTAACCTTTTTCCTTGGCACTATAAGTAACGCCACTGACACCTTTTCTTCAGAAAATGCAGGAGTCCACCAAATGCATGTGAACTAAATTGACAAAAATATACCAACGGGGGCTCTGCTTGTCTGGCAGGAGCAGTTAGTGCACGTCACCTTGTGTTGGGACGTTGCAAGTTCGAACCCCAAATGGTATGGTTGTATAACTCGTAGGGGACTGCCTAACCCCAGCTTTCTCTGTCGAAAAAAAAAGGAAAAAAAAATAACAAAAATATACTAAAAATAAACTACAAACACAATTTAGCCTCCACATTTTCTTCTACCGATCCAATTCATCAATAACACCACAATACAGGACCAACAAAGAGAGAGAGAGAGAGAGAGAGAGAGAGAGAGAGAGAGATTCACAAAAATGGGGAACAAACTTGGCACTTTCATCCCACCAACCTCATTCTGATTCAACAACATGAAGCCCCAATTTCGTAGAAAGATAGAAACCAAGTCTTATACTGCGATTTCCAACCAAAAAAAACACGTCAAGTAACAGAAATTGGAAAAAAAACTCAAGAATCAAATCCAGCAATCCAACCCAATTAGGTCAAAACCAACATCATCCACACCGGGTATTTGTTGTTTTTCAGTCTCATTGCTTTTTCCTTCGTTTTTTCCTTTCAACATTCAGTCACCATTTGCCATTTTTTTTTGTTTCTTTTGCTTTAGGCGCAAGAACTAATTGCTTCCCCATTGAACTCAAATTGAATCTTCCCTCAAGCATGGTTTATCTTTCTTAGTCGTAACAGTTAACCAACACATTGTACTCTTTGTTCTACTGAAATCAATGGTGAAATACACTGGTTGAATGTCATCTTGGAGGTGAAAACTGATTCGTAAGGCCAGCTTGAAATGGTATGCAGTTTTCGTCAAATGAGAAATAAGTCACAACACCAAAAGTTATGGCAGAAGAGGAAGGTCAACCACTAGCACTAGTAATTGAGAAGATCAACTTTCAACCATCATCAAAGGAGGATGCACATTCGCTATCACCTCTAAAAACTTTACCGTATCTATTTTAAAGAATTGTAACATTTATTTATTTTGATAATTATCAAAAATTTTGCGGGTTTTACAATTTCATTGACAAGGGTAAAGATCAGTTGGTTTGCAAACTAAAGAAGAACTTGTATGGATTGAAGCAAACACTGAGATTGTTCTCTTGCGACTTACATTGTACAGTTGCACTTAGAGTCTGTTTTGCTTTTGTTGAGTCTGATGTAAGTTGCCCGGTTCAGGTGAATCAATACCCCGAAGGGGTAGCCCGTATACTTGAACTGTAATAGCCTGCGGGCAAAAATGTGAATGAAGTAAATGCGTTGAGCTTTCTTTTGTTCACCCTCGTTGTGATTGCTTCTTGTGATTGCAATTTCTCTCCCTCAATTCTCTCTTGCTCTCTTGCACTCTGATTACAAGCTTCCGCCACCGGCAAGCGAGCTGACAAGTAGGCTTGCGGCGGTGAGGAGGGACCGTCGTGCCGCGTTGGCCCATTGAAGGAAATAGGCCCGTGACAAGTGGTACCAGAGCCCGTTCTCGTACTGGAGAAGGGACTCCGGAGTCGGTGTCGATAGACACGCCGACATGTTGTGATTTGTGAGCAAAACATCGTGGTGAATTATCAAAACTTGCGCAACACCAAAGGCAAGGCAGTTGCCGAAGCTGAGGAGATGGGTTCACCTTGGGGCCAAGAAGAGTTGGCTGCAACTATTAACAAGCTGGTGGAAGAGGTGACTTCGCATGAGGAAGTGATTTCACGTGCATGTGAATCATTCAATGGACTGAATGATGTGGTGGCGAGTCTGCAAGAGCAAGTAACCTTATTAATGGGGCAGGTCACTTCGTTGACGACTACAGTGGCCGATTTGCAAACTGAAGTAGGGGAGCTTCAGTTGAAGAACCGTACATTGCAGCAGACGGTGACCCTAAATGGCAGAAATGGTGAGAGGCCATCAAGGATTGATGTGCCAAGACCCGCAAAATTCAATGGTTCTCGTGACAGCAAGGCCATTGAGAACTTCTTGTTCAAGTAGAAGACTACTTGGATATCCAGAATGTGACCCTTGAAGATCTGAGAATTAGGGTTGCAACGACCTTACTTGATGGAGATGTTATCGCTTGGTGGAGGCAGATGCACAATGACATGGAGAGGGGTCAATGTGTGATAGACACCTTTGATGACTTCAAAATGGAGTTGTGTAACTACTTTATGCCAAGAAATACGCAGAGACAGGCATACCGGATGGTTCGTGAGCTCAAACACTCTGGTTCATTGCAAGACTGTATCAGAACGTTCCAGAAGCTTATGCTGGAGTTACCCAACATGCGAGAAGACGATATGCTCAACTGGTTCATTGTGGGACTTCAGCCATGGACACAGTCTGAAGTGGAAAGAAGCAACCTCCGTATTTTGGAAGATGCATATGTGGCGGCCGAGCGCTTAGTTGACACTCAGCATAAGCCTTTCACCCCATCAACCAAAGTCGGGAAGAAGTCTGACCACAGAGGCAAGAAGGGTGAGCAGCGCAATGATAACGGTGAGGCGTTAACACATCATCAATCCAAAAAGAAACAGAACTTCACAAAGCATAACAATAGCAACAAGGGTGCGGTTGTGACATGTTGGTTTTGCGGTGATAGACATATCATCAGGCAGTGCCCAAAGCGCCTCATAAAGGACAACGGGCAAGCCAATGTTGCACAAGAAAAAATGCAGCGATACTGAATGCAGTGACACTGAAGCAATGCAACCAAGGATGGGGGCCATGCGATCGATTAACGCAGCTAGAAGTTGCGGAACTAAGAACATGCAGGTCAGTAAGGAACTTATGTACTTGAAAGTTATTATGAATGAAAAGTCTACTTCAGTAATGATAGACTTTGGGGCCACACACAACTTTGTCTTGCGGGAAAAGGCAGAACAGTTGGGCTTGAAGCCTAGGCCAAAGCAGAGGACCATCAAAACAGTCAACTCTGAGGCCAAGCTCATCCTTGGCGAAGCAAGAGACGTGGCTATTCAAGTGGAGAGTTGGGTCGGCAAAGCCAACTTCTCTGTGGTGCCCCTAGACGACTTCAAGATGATTTTGGGTATGGAGTTTCTGCGAAGCCAAAATGCTATGATGCTGCCAAAATTTAACACGTTGACGATCATGGGGTCAGACCTATCTCACACATTGCAGTGCCTTACGTACAAAGGCAAGTCTTCGGTGTTATCGTCAATGCAGCTGAAGAATGGTGTCAAGCATGGGGAGTAGATATTCTTTGTGACAATGCGCGCAGAAAAATGGAAGGTAGAAGCAGCAGTGCCGCCGACCCTAGCCTCACTATTGGAGGAGTTTCGGGGGGTGATGCCTCCGGAATTGCCAAAGCGTCTTCCGCCAAGACATGAGGTCGACCACAAGATTGAGTTGACCCCGGGAGCGAAGCCTCCCGCAATGGTTCCATACCATATGGGGCCAGTTGAACTGAAGGAGCTGCGCAGGCAACTAGACGAGATGTTGGACGCAGGCATTGTTCGTCCATCAAAAGCCCCATTTGGTGCCCCAGTCCTTTTCCAGATGAAACGTGATGGCTCCAAACGGTTATGTGTGGATTACCGTGCTTTGAACAAGGTCACGGTGAAGAACAAGTACCCATTGTCATTGATAACAGACTTGTTCAATCAGCTAGGTAGTGCCCATATCTTTTTCAAGCTAGATTTGCGATCGGGTTACTGGCAACTGAGGATTGCTGAAGGTGATGAGCTGAAGACAACTTGCATCACCCACTATGGTGCTTACGAATTCTTAGTAATGGCATTCGGGCTGATAAATGCTCCAGCCACGTTCATGACTTTAATGAATCAGATCTTCTACCCTTACTTAGACAAGTTCGTGGTAGTCTATCTGGATGACATTGTGGTTTACAGCAGCAACATGGAGGAACATGTCGGGCACTTGTGAACAATGTTTCAGGTGCTGAAGGAGAATGACCTCTGTGTCAAACGAGAGAAGTGTTTTTTCAGGCAGGAGGAGATTAACTTCCTTAGCCACGTTGTGGGGCGTGGTGTGCTGCATATGGATGGGCAGAAGATAAGGGCCATCCAGGAATGGGTTCCGCCAAGCAAAGTGCCAGAATTGCGATCATTCTTCGGTTTGGCAAACTATTATCGGTGTTTCATCGAAGGCTATTCCCTCATTATTGCACCCCTCACAGATTTGTTAAAGAAGAATCGGGTATGGCTCTGGACAGGAGCGAGCCAAGATGCCTTCGATGGCTTGAAGAAAGCCTTAGTGAGGGAGCCAATGCTGCGACTGTCTGATCATTCAAGATCCTTTGAAGTCCACACGGATGCCTCAGACTTTGCCATTGGCGGAGTTATTATGCAAGATGGCCATCCGATCACATATGAGAGTCACAAGTTGAAAGATGCAGAAAGGCGTTACACAGTGCATGAACGTGAGATGACCACCATTGTTTATTGCTTCAAGACCTGGCGGCACTACCTCTTGGGTGCTAAGTTCGTCGTCAAGACGAACAATGTAGCCACAAGCTATTTTCAGACGCAGAAGAAGTTAACGCCTAAACAAGCTCGATGGCAGATGTTTTGGCTAAGTTCGGCTTTGCTTTGGAGTACAAGGTTGAAAAGACCAATGTTGTGGCGGATTCCCTGAGTCGTAGGGCTGAACTGGCAGTTGCGCGTGCAGAGCTTTTTGAAGTGCACTTGGAGGGTGCATTGCTTAGCTGCATCCACAAAGGTACGCAGCAGGATCCGACTGCACAACACCTTGTTTCTCTGGCGCAGGCATGGAAGACTCGGCAATTTGGGCTACAGGATGACCTTCTCGTAACAAAAGGGGGACGCATCTTCATGCTGCGGTGGGGAAGCCTTCACCGAGAACTACTTAAGGAGTGTCATGATACACTATGGGCCGACCATCCTGGTCAAGAGCAGACCTTAGCACTCCTTGAGCGCGACTACTATTGGCCGCAGATGAGAGACGACGTTGAGGGGTATGTGCAGACATGCCTCATCTGCCAGCAAGATAATGGGACAAACCACAAGGTTGCCGGTCTCCTTGAGCCTCTACCAATTCCAGAACGTCCTTGGGATAGCATCTCCATGGACTTTATCGTTAGTCTGCCAAAGGTAGAGGGCCTCAATTCTATTTTGGTTGTGGTGGATCGTTTCTCAAAGTGTGCCGCATTCATCTCAGCTTCTAAGAAGTCCCCTACAGAGTTATTCGTAAAGCATGTGGTGAAGCACTAGGGCATACCAAAGAGCATTGTGAGTGATCGCGATGCTCGCTTTACGAGCAAGTTCTAGCGTGAAGTATTTTAGCTACTTGGCTCTAATTTGTTGTTTTCAACAAGCTTTCATCCGCAGACAGATGGATAGATAAAGCGCATCAACGAAATACTTGAGTAGTACCTTAGGCACTTTGTTAGTGCCAATCAGGAAAATTGGGTGAAGCTCCTTGATGTGACACAGTTTTGTTACAATATGCAGAAGAGCGAGTCTTCAAGCCACAGCCCATTTGAGATAGCCACGGAGCAGCAACCACTGACCCTGCACACTCTTGCCGCACAAGAAAAGGGAAGGTCATCCTTCGCCTATCAGTTTTTTTGCAACTGACATGAACAAAATAAGTTAGCGAAGGCATTCTTACACAAGGCGGCAAAGATAATGAAGAACTGGGCGGACAAGCATCGTCGGCCCGCGAGGTTCCAAGTTGGAGACCAAGTGTTGGTGAAGCTATATCCTGGTCGTACAAGCATTATCTGCGGGCGACACCGCGTACTGCTCAGAAAGTATGAAAGACCCTTCACTATCATAAAGAAGGTGGGAAAACTGGCATATAAGCTGGAGTTGCCTCCAGACTTCAAGGTGCACCCAGTGTTTCACGTGTGCAACCTCAAGCAGTTCCATTCGGATGATGGAGACCCGAAACACAGTGTGCCACAGCGTGCTCCTGTTATGCAAAGGGCCCCAGCAATACAACAGGCCGAAAAGCACCTCAGCTAGATCCTTCGCCACAAAGTCAACTATGTGGGAGAGACAAAGAAATACTTGGTGTAGTGGGAGGAAATAGCGAACCAACGTGGAAGCCTGCATTCCAAATGAACAACCGCTACCCGGCTGAAGTCAGAGCATACCACGAAACATATGGCGCCGAGGACGACGGATGATTTGAAGGGGGGAGCATGTTCCCTTGCGACTTACATTGTACAGTTGCGCTTAGAGTCTGTTTTACTTTTGTTGAGTCTGATGTAAGCTGCCCAGTTCAAGTGAATCAATACCTCGAAGGGGTAGCCCATATACTTGAATTGTAATAGCCTGCGGGCAAAATTGTGAACGAAGTAAATGTGTTGAGTTTTCTTTTGTTCACCCTCATTGTGATTGCTTCTTGTGATTGCAATTTCTCTCCCTCAATTCTCTCTTGCCCTCTTGCACTCTGATTACAAGCTTCTGCGACCGGGAAGTGAGCTAACAAGTAGGTTTGCGGCGGTGAGGAGGGATCGTCGCATCGCGCTGGCCCATTGAAGAAAATAGGCCCGTGACAGAGATAGTGGTACAAAAATTTTGATTCTTTTATGACTGAGCATGGGTATTCAAGAACCACTACAGATCATTATGTGTTTATGAAAAAAAATTCAGATGGTAATTTTACCATTCTCTTGCTTTACGTTGATGATATGCTAATTGTAGGCCAAGACATAAGCAAGATTGACAAGTTGAAGTTAGAACTGAGTAAGTCCTTTGCCATGAAGGACTTAGGTCCAGCAAGACAAATTCTTGGGATGAGAATTGTTTGTGACAGATCACATGGGCTAATCTGGTTATCACAAGAGAGTTTTATTAAAAAGGTTCTTGAGAGGTTCAATATGGACAAAGCAAAGCTTGTTAATTGTCCACTTGCAGGCCATTTCAAACTTAGCTCAAGTCAATATCCTACAAGTGATGAAGAAAAAAATGAGATACAGAAAATTCTCTATGCTTCAGCAGTTGGTTCTTTGATGTATGCCATGGTTTGTACTCGACCAGATATTGCTCATGCAGTTGGGGTTGTTAGTCGAATTCTGTCAAATTCGGAGAAAGAACATTGAGCAGCAGTGAAATGGATTCTAAGGTATCTTCAGGGCACTTCAAAGATGAGTTTGTGTTTTGGAAAATGTGAGTTTATTCTTGATGGGTTCACAGATGCTGATATGGCTGGTGATGTCGATAGTAGGAAATCTACTTCTGGTTATTTGATTACTTTTGCAGGGAGAGCAGTTTTATGGCAATCAAGATTACAGAAATGTGTAGCTCTCTCCAACACAGAAGCTGAGTTCATCGCCATCACAGAAGCAAGCAAGGAATTACTATGGCTGAAGAAATTTTTATAAGAATTAGGCTTAAAACAAGAAAGGTATGTTCTTTATTGTGATAGTCAGAGTGCAATCCACTTGAGCAAGGATTCCTCTTTTCATTCAAGATCGAAACATATTGATGTTAGATACCATTGGATTTGTGATGTCTTGAATGATAAACTGTTGCAACTTGAGAAAGTTCACACTGATGATAATACTTCAGATATGTTGACTAAGGCATTACCTAAGGACAAGCATGAGAAGTGTTGACTCTTGGCAGGAATGGTCGAGGCCTCCACATAAGTCGAGAGGGGGAGAATTGTTGGGTTTCTTTCTTTAGTGGGGCCCATTCACATGCTGAAATTGTTTTTTGATTGACTGACATTAATGACAGTCATCAATACAGTCATGTGCCTTTATCACTTGAAGGATTTTCTAGGATACGACCTTGGAGGTCACTACGGTTGTTCATATTCCCTCTATTTATTAAATGCTATTGTTGTCAACTCTTTAAAGAGGGAGTATGGACTGTGTGCGCATACAGCCATTGCAAGCAAAGCAACTATGTAATTTGTTTTTCTATAGTAGTGCAAAGGTTTTTAGCAGGTAGCAGAGCCGTGTCGTGTGTGTGCCTTGTTCTGTTGTAGAGCAGAGAGCATATTTTGTTGTGTGCCGTGTGTGCATGCCTTTTTAATAGGAGCAGCATAGTGTTATTCAGAAGGCAGCAGTGTGCGTGTTTTCTGTAGGAGTGTAGTACAAGAGGTTCTGCTAGCAAGGAGTGCTTCTTCACTTCTTTTGGACTGCTTCAGTTGGTGAGTTCTTCAGAACATTCAGTGAGGTCTTTCCTCTTATTTTCCGTTACACCTTTGTGTGTTTGTAAGGCTTATGCTTTTTGGTATTTGTAATCTCTTGGTTGATAATAGTGGAAGGTGTTGACCTATCAATCGCCGTGGACATACCTCAGTTTGAGGGAACCACATAAATCTTGTGTGCCTCTTTATTTTTTGTTGTCTAATTTACATTGCTTCTATTGATTTATACTTGGAGAAATGCATTTTTCTCAACAACTTGTAATTTTACATTTTGATTATTCAATGAAGCTTTTTTGGTATCTTCATATCCCTAGTAGACAGCTTGATGCAGATGGTTGAAAAAAAATTGATGTCTTGGATATTTCAACCATCATGAAGTCGATCATTAGTTGTTCCCAATGATTTTCAGAATTGCGTTTGTTTTTGTTTTGTTTCTTTTCTTTCTATTACTGGATTTATAGTTATCTATGATGGTGAAACTTGTTGGTTTAGCATTGGACAAATGTTTCCATCAATCATGAGCTCTAAAATAGAAGTGGAAGTTGAGTGAATGATGCTCTTTCTTTGTCAAAATTGGTTGAAAGTAAACACATTTTTTGTTGTTGTTGAATGTCCCATGTTTTTATTGGAAGTTGCCTTTGTGAATCAATTGAACTCTTTTTGTCTTATTTGTCAAAGGTGCTAAGCGAAGCCTAGAAGGTGAGCCCCTAAAATGATTAGGCAAAGCCTAGGTGGGGCCTAGGCAATACCCCAAATAAATAAAAAATAAAAAACATGCAAAATATGTAAACAAACTAGTAAAATTAATAACAAACATGTATACAATATAAAATCAATTAACAATAAGCAATAGACAAATAATAACATTGTCGTCAAAAATTATAAAATAATTATATTACATAACCTGCTTAAAAAAATTAAGAATAAATTAGCAATTGAATAAACAAACCATACAACTAACAATGTGAATGAACAATATAAAAAAAATAAAATCATGTATACAAAAAAATTAACAACAACAATAGACATAATACAACCAATAGACAAATAATAAGAAGAAATAAATAATTAAATAAACAAACCATGACGCAATTGATAACTTGCTCAAAAAAATTAATAATAAATAAGCAATTGAATAACTAAACTATACAACTAACAATGTGAATAAACAATATACAAAAAACAAAATCATGTATACAAAAAAATTAACAACAGATAAGAAAAGGAAACCATGCAACTGATAACTTGCTCAATGCAAATAAAAGGCAAGTAGGCAACTATATAATTTAAATACAATTAAAGCCTTAACAATATTAAATTCACATCCAAGACATATTAAAATGTCACAAGTCAATAGCTAAAGTATTGAGAGTTCATGACAACTAAAAACATTACATTTAACCAATGTCTTATCACTACAAGAAAAACGTGGATTAGCGACGGATTAACGATGGATAGCATTTGTCGCATAATCTTGGTCGCTAATTAGCGATAGAACTTATTCGTCGCTACTTTCGTCGCTAAGTTGCGACAGATTAGTGACGAACATGATCCATTGCGAGTATGTCGTTATTTTAAATTAGCGACGAATAATATTCATCCTGAGTTTGTCGCTATTTAAATTAGCGACGAATATTATCCGTCGCTAAATTTTTTAAAAAAAATATGCTCCCTGTCGGCGGTATTCTGACAACAATAGGCCAGACTTGTACCACACCACACATGCGTTGCACCTGAGCGGCTCGGCCCGCCACTGCGGGGTCTTTTGCACAGAACCGACATGCTCTCTTGCGTGCTCTCCGATGCACTCTTCGGTGCGCTTTCCAGCGCCCTCTCGACCTGGCTCCCTACTTTTTTGTCTCGGTCGGCCATTGCGGGGTCTTTTGCACAACGCAAGAGAGTGCACCTCTAAACTGGTGCACTTTCATGCACTCTCTATGATGCCCTCTAGACCTTCGCCCCAGCCCGCCACTATGGGGTGTTCTGCACAATGCAGTGGTTGCACCTCTGAACTGGTGCGCTCTTCGATGCCCTCCCGACATGGTTCCCTCGCTTGTCCATCGACCTGAAACCATAACCCCCAACAGAATCGTTAGGCCAGCAACGGAAAGCCACGCTCGGAAAAGAAAACGACTTACCGAACCGGAGAGGTCGGGCCAGCCTGGTCTTTCAGCGTCGGCGGGCGACTCTGACTCCTCTTCTTCCTCGCGTTCCTCCGCCACGAAGTCGTCATCGTTCAAGAAGTCATCAGTTTAAATTTTGAATGGGGAGAGAGGGAAAATTTTACACCTTAGATGGGACGGTTTAAATAAAAAATTAGTGACGGAATTAGCGAGGGAATTTTTTCGTCTCTAATCCGTCCCTAATTAGCGTCATATTAGAGAGGGAAAAATTCTCTCGCTAATTAGCAACAGATTAGCTACAGAATAATTTCCTCGCTAATTTCGTTGCTAATTAACATTTTTCTTGTAGTGTTTGGTGATGAAAAATTTTGTCGTTAATTCGTTGCTCATTAGTTACAGAATTACGAGGGGGATATTTTCGTCGCTAATTTTGTAAATATTTTGAATGTTAGCAATGGATAGTTTTCTCTCGCTAATCTGTCGCACATTTGCGACGGAAAAAATCGGTCGTAAATGTTCATCGCTAATCCACATTTTTCTTGTAGTGTATCTGCTAACCTTCATCTCTAAACTATAAAGATTTTAAAACTAAACTATCTTCTAGAGCTTATTTGCCACACCTTAGGACAATATTTTCTCAATGTTGCATCCAACCGTCGTGCGATGATTTCTTTATCTTGGGCTATTTGTTGGTCAAGTGGGTCATCATCATTATCATCTTCATAATTTGGAACAATAGTTGGAAGTCCTTTGCATTTTTGTAAAATTCTTCTTCTTTGAATTTTTTTCAGTTTCACAATAACATTAGTACGAAAAGTGATAGGAAGGACATAGATGTACATTTTGATGAAGACCCGCAATATGTTCCTTAAATTTATGCCATCCACCACCTCCAATAATAGAACCACAAAACACACATCTCAATTTTAACCCTCTATTATCAACGCTAATGCAGCATTGCCATGCATGATCATATGGTGAAGAAGACATCAAAAAATCTAAAATAAAACACGACAAAAAATTAAAACATAACCAATTATATAACTTAAAAAAATAGTCAAATAGATAACTCATACGCTTATAGATTATATATGAATTAGTACACAAATATGTATATATATAATTATATATAATATAAACATAGAATATTATAAATTTATAATATATGTTTATGATTATATATATAGATATATATTTACACAGAAAACATATATGTGTGTGTGCAACTGTGCATCAGAATCAAAGGCCCAACCCATCAAGAGATAACACTAAATGCAAATAAGACAATGCAAAAATCATTCTATAAATATATCTTTATATATACAATGCATATTCGTTTTCACAAAAAAAATAGCCAACAATAAATTCATAAGCAGAAAAACACAGCTAACTGATAGTTCTAAGCGTGTAAGAGCAATTAAAATAAAAAAATCAAATAAGACATAAAACACATCTAAGAACCATAATACAAGAATAAATCATCTATGTAGTACATACAAACAATAAATGAAAAGAATGAAATAAACTAATACAGTCAAATAAAACTATAAAAAATCTAGCACAAACACATAAAATAAATCAAATGAAGGAAATAATAGAAAAATATAAGAACAAATCAAGCATAAAATACCTAAAAATGCAAAGGGTAGTAATATAATACAGAGAGGAGGTGGGAGAGACAAGAGACAGAGACCGAAAGGGGAGATGAGAGGAGTGAGAGAGGCGAGATACCAAGACCAAGAGAGAGAGAGAGAGAGAGAGGCAGCGAGGAGACGAGAGGAGCAAGAGAGATGAGATATAGAGGAGCCATAGAGATGAGAGACAAAGACCAAGAAAAAGAGAGAGAGAGAGAGACTGAGAGAGGTACTTGTTATCTTCTTCTTCTACCCTAACAAGAGAGGAGAGAAAAAAGGAAAAAAGTTTTCTCTTTTCTCATTTTTATAAGTCAACGAAAAAAAATGGACCTACCTAGGCTTAAGCCTTGGCAGTCCAAACCTAGGTGCTGCCTAAGCCAGCTAGGCGGCACCTAGATGCTAAAATAGGGCCTCACCACCCAGACCTGGTCGCCCAAGTGGTGGGGCTATGCCTACCTCGCCTAGGCAATGCCTAGACTCAACCTTTGACAACTAAGGGCAGAAACACTCGCACACCTAAAGAGAGAGAGAGTCAATAAAAATTAGAACCCACGAAACCATTTTGGGGGTTTGGGGTTTTCTAGAGGGAATGAAAAGAAGGGAGGGAGCCCTCCGGCGAAAACATTTCACGAAGGTCTTCACTGGCACACTTTTGCAGTGCACCAGTAAACAAGAAAATTATTGGCGCACTGCTTGTGTTAGCCAGAAAAAAACAAATTTTCAGCCTAAAAAAATTGAGTCTTCAATTACGCACTTTTACAGGGTGCCAGAAATTTTTTCGTTACATAATTTCACATTTTCACTGGAGATAAGCGAAATAGCACCAATGAAAAGGTACTTTAACTGGTAAGCAGGTTATATGTCCCCCCGAACAGGGCCGGTACTCCATCTCATGTTCGGGTGTTCCCAGTAAATCTGTTATTTCTTGTAGTGTGACGCTCTCTTTTTTTACTGTTTGAGCCTGGATGGGTTCACCACTTAAGGCTTACTACACACAAGTGCTCGTGAGAACTCGAAAAAGAATGAAAAAAAAATTCTAGCTGAGAATTTGAACTCTTAATCTCATTACACCCTGCCATTTCGGAGGGAATGATCGGATCTTGTACCAATAGGCGGATCCCATCACTTGTAAACAGAGGCATTATAAAGAAAATCTTTTGTAAAAAACTTTTAAAATCAATAAAAATTTTCTTGTTTGTGAAATCTTGCATCAACAGCACCTAGAATTTTCAACTCAGTTGCATGGACAGGTCACCATGACCAAATATCACCTATATATATATATATGGAAAATTATCTGTACAAATCATTATACGTGTGAAGTTGGTATCAACTATGTATTTCTAGTGTTTTTTTTTTTCAAATTCAATCTTGCAGATATATTGGGCATGGTTAGTTTATTAGGAATCAACACTTTGAATTTTTTTTTTTTATGATAGTCCAAGGAAAAACCCCATCACCCGTTGCTGCACTCTGGTTGATAAAACCCTTGAGGTCTCTCCTGGCCACCAGTGGGCTTGATTATTCCATGATGAGTCTTCTAATTTGGTTTTAGGTTTCTTTTCGAAAAAAAAAAATGGAAGTGTAGGCAGAGTTTGACAAGGGCGGTTGAATAATTGATGAGCATTAGGAAACTGCCAATTGAAGGCTCATAATGGTGTGGCATGTTGTTCAACTCAAGCGTCCACAAGAGCGTTCCAGTTTGTGCACATACAGGTCAACTGTGTTAAAGATAGAGATGACAACGATGATGACGATACCACAGTAAATTGCTCATTACAGCCCTTTTAATATTCTTTCAACCAATCCATGTTAATGCTTTCTTCCAAAGCACAGCTAGTTTTGTATATGCTATGATGACCTCTGAAAATCTTATTCCAAGCTTCGTTTGCACGGCCCCGCTTAAAAGCTAGCAGCAGTTGTGGGAAATTTTTAAATAAGCACCAGACATTGTGGTCTAATTCGTATGCACACCTACTTTTTGGAGCTTTTCATCCCCCCCCCCCCCCCAAAAAAAAAGTTTGTTACAATTAAGCAAATGTCCGCCCACTCATTAGCTGAAATTACTCTTTAACCCTTAATGTGAGGATTCATGAACGTTAAACCTCTTCAAAGTCAGTCTGAC
The DNA here is from genome assembly GCF_984573655.1 of Nuphar pumila. NCBI lineage: Eukaryota > Viridiplantae > Streptophyta > Magnoliopsida > Nymphaeales > Nymphaeaceae > Nuphar > Nuphar pumila. The sequence goes on along the minus strand of NC_143252.1, from coordinate 20,555,308 downwards.
CTTGGATGCATTGGGTATGTTTGGTTGCATCTCATGTGATTTGAAATCACGTGATATGGAATCAAATGTGATTTGAAGTCATATGATATGGCATCACACATATTCTACATTGTGATTTGGAATCACATGAGAGTCACTTCAAGAGCATGTTTGGTTAGATCACATGAGAATCACACTATCATTTGAATGAGAGTGATTCACACGTGGCCCCAAATCTCATGCTCAACCAAACAAAAAAGAAAAATGGATGATGTGAGAAACCGGTTTCTCCCCAACAGTGAGATTTGATTTGAAATCTCACATTAAACTTGTGATTTTGAATAGTAGCTTAGGCCGGGCTCGCTGGATGTGATTTAGTTTTTTTTTTTGTTGTTGTTTTGCAGCCAACCGGCCGAATGGCGGCATGAGTGGAGCTCACCAGAGTACCACCTCCATCCAGCCACCATGTATTTTCCGTGACCAAAACAAGGCATCATGCCAGATAACACAAGTTTCAGTTTTTCTAATTTTGTTCCTATTTTTATGTTTTTTTGAGAGTTCATTCCTCACATTAAACAAACACGGGAATTTGAATCACATGAGATTCAAAATTGCATGATTTTGAATCTCATGAGGTTTCAAATCTCACGTGATTTATTTTCACTTTTGAAAAACACAACCAAACATACCCCCGGATTCTAAAGTGGAAAACACCAAAATTAACTTCTCATTTGGGGGAAGCAAGTTTTTCACCCACTTTCCAAATTGATTTCTCCTTATAAAGATTTGAAACAAAGTAAAGAAAGCAACACATAATGAGGCATGATTTAACGTGGTTTGGTCAGGATTGACCTATGTCCACGAAGACCCTAATCTCTCTCTTAACACATTGGAGAGGAGGGGTCAATCCTTGTTTATATAGATTTAGTTACAAGGAGAACCAAACTGTCTTGGAACTCTATCCCCAGCTAATCTTTTAGAGTTCTTTAGGTATTAAGATTTACGAGAAAACTATACTATTAATTAGTCTCTTATTAGATTTTTCTAGATAATTCTTGATCCTACTTGATGAATCTTGACCACTCATCTTGGAGCACTTCTTGATCATATGGGAGTCTTCCTAGCCATATGTCACCTTGGACTTGAACTCTTCTTGATTCTTGATCTTCTTGAACTCTTCTTGATCATATGGGAGTCTTCATAGCCTCACGTCACCTTAGATTGATCGTAGTTAATAGTTTGTCATTACCAAGTTAATGTTTTCAATTGATATGGCTATCCGCCGTAGTTAATGCTATCCTCATTTACTACGGTTATATTCGCTATGGCTTAGCCGTAGTTAAATCTTCTTTACTATGACCTTTTTAGCATTAATTACAGTCAGCGGACATAGTTAATAGTACAAAATTTTGTAGTGTCATGATCTTGATCATACAAGATTGTGGACTTTTGATCTTGATTTACACGTCTTCACACACCCCCTCAAACTAATCTCCACGAGATTGAGCTTGTTCCTTAAACAATTAAACTTTGGACCTGGAAGAGGCTTAGTTAATATATCTACTACTTGTTCTTGAGACAATATAAATTAAACTTTATTTCACCATTGGAAACCTTCTCTCGAACAAAATAATAATCAATTTGAATATATTTTGTTCGAGCATGAAATATTGGATTAGCAGCCAGGTACGTAACACCAAGATTATCACACATAGAAAAACCCAATTCTTTTACCAACTGATTAAGCCATGTCAATTCAGATATAGCCACTGCAATAGCTTTGTATTCAGCTTCAATACTAGATTTGGTTATGGTACATTGTTTTGATTAACTCTATGACACAAAATTAAAACCAATATATGTTAGATATCAGCATATAGACGTATGATCATCAAGGCAACTTGCCCAACCAACATCAAAAAAAGCAAATAATTAAAAGGAGAAGGATTTCTTAATCTACAGTCCAACATTGATAGTTTTATTTAAATAACACAATATCCTTTTAATATGAGCCAAATGATCTCGGGTTGGCTCATGCATAAATTAACAAGCCTTATTGATAGAATAAGCAATATCTGGTCTAGTAAAAGTAACATATCAAAGAGCACCCACAATATTTCTGTATTGAGTATCATTCTCAAAGAGTTGACCCTCATATGTAGATAAGACCACATTTGGAGCCGTTGGAGTCACCACAGGTTTACAGTCTGTCATACATGTCTTCACCAAAAGATCTAAAATATATTTCCTTTGACATAACATAATACCTCGCCATTCATGAATAACTTCAACTCTAAGAAAATAATATAAGGTACTCAGATCTTTAATAGAAAATTTATACCCAAAATCATGAAGATATATAATCAAGATCAAGAGTCCACAATCTTGTGTAGTCAAGATCAAGATAAAGAAGAGTTCAAGAAGATCAAGGTTCAAGACCAAGGTGACGTGTGGCCAGGAAGACTCTCATATGATCAAGAAGTCCTCTAAGATGAGTGATCAAGATTGATCAAGTAGGATCAAGAATCATCTAGAAAAATCTAATAGTGGACTAATTAAGAGTCTTGTTTTCTTATTTAATGTCATTGTTGTAAATGCTTTTGGAATATCATAACATATTCCTGCAGTATGGTTTTTAGGTCCACAAAACTGAAACATGACTTACCCATCTTTTTTATTAGATTCACACATAAAAGACCTGTACTGACTTTGAGTCTCTTGAACCGTTATTTTGAGAATTCTGAAAGAATTGATTGGAATGTCCAACCCTCTTTTTCTACCACCATGATTGCCACGACTATGATCACGCCCTCTTTGGAAAAAAAATAGTGGCATTGGATTGAGATTGTTGAGGGAACCTGAAATTTAGTAACGGAAGCCTCTTCTCTTGATTTAACAAGAGATCATAGAGTTCAAAAACTTAGGAAGCCCTTGAACATGGAAAGTAGTAATAGAGGTAATGGAACTTTCATATTTCCGATTTAACCCATTCAGGGTAAATTGAACCAAATCTACATCAAAAATTGGTTCATCAATATTACATAGGGAGTTTGCCAAAAACTTAACATGATTCAAATATTCAAACATACTCTTTTCTTCCTTTCTCACATTTTGGAGATCACGTTTTAGCTGAAGGATTCTAATGCTTGATTGTGAAGCATGAAATTTTTTTAGACTAATCCAAGCTTCTCTTGCAGAAGGGACTTGAATAATTTGTCACAAAACAAATTGAGTGATTGTGGCTTTGATCTAACTTAAGGCAAGTTGTTCAACTCTTTTTCATGACATAAACTTAGGATTGGATTTTACCTATTCTCCTTCAGTGATAAAATGATTGGGTGTTGGGCATGAACCATCCATAAACTTTATTAAATCTTGACTAATAATAACCGACTTAATTTGAGAATAACACATAGGGTAATTGTCCCTGTTCAACTTCATAGAAATCAGGGATGAAAACATTCCATTGAACTACAACACTAGTAGCCATGTGAGATTAATTAAAGGAGATGCCATTTGAGCAAACGAATCAGACCGCACCACACATGCCAAATAAGATGTGATCTGATACCATGTAAAGATTTGAAAAGAAATCAACAAACTCATACAATGAGACACGGTTTAACGTGGTTAGGTTAGGATTGACCTATCTCCACGAAAACCCTAATCTCTCTCTCTTAACACATTGGAGAGGAGGGGTTGTTGGCTTAGGACTCTATCCCCGGCTAATCTCTTAGAGACCTTTAGGTATTGAAATTTACAAGAAAACAAGACTCTTAATTAGTCTCTCATTAGATTTTTCTAGATGATTCTTGATCCTACTTGATGAATCTTGATCACTCATCTTGGAGGACTTCTTGACCGTATGGGAGTCTTCCTGGCCACACGTCACCTTGGACTTAAACTCTTCTTGAACCTTGATCTTCTTGATCTTGACCATACAAGATTGTTGACTCTTGATCTTGATTACATGTCTTCACACTCCTCACTTTTATTTTGTTTCACTCGATTCTTATTCACTTTCCACTCACTTTCCTTTCATTCTTTGTTCACTTTTTCTTTGTTTTTGTGTTTTTTACGTTATTATTTTCTTCATTTTTTGTTTTCTTTTCACTCATTTTTTTTTTCATTTTCTTCATGTTTTCTTTTTCATTTTTAATACGCTTCCACAATCGCTTCTAAAATAAATCCCCCTTCACGCATCACTTCCCTTATGCACTTTGGTTCCTCGTAACTATGTTTTAAACAAAAAAGAGAAAAGAGAAGAGAGAGAGAGAGGGACCTGATGCCAATGGAGATGTTGGATGGAGTTGTTTTGAGAAATACAATAGAGAAGGCACAAGTTGGGAAGAGGGAAAAAATGGTATTGATAGGGTTTTTCATTTGGGAAACATGTATCTCAAAATTACATGGATAGATTGGACATTTTAATAGAAAAGTAACAGGAGGTTTTCATTGTAACCAATCTGGGTATCATTTGCTTAACTTTGGTGATCAATTGAACCAACCAAGTGGCTCGTGCGAGTCACCAAAAATGCTGGCAAGTCTGTGTTGACTGTGTACCAGGCTACCAACCGCCAGCGTGAGGTGTGAATAAAGCTTTGTTTGGGAACGGGTTGTTGAGATGGGAGTAGGGATGGCAGTGGACCGAGGGACAACGGGCCCTGCCCTGCCTCTCCCCGTTTGGACCGGGGATGAAGGTTAAAATCTATCCCCGGGAGGGGATGAACTAAAGCTTTCCCCCTGCTCTGCTCCATCCCCGCCTTGCACTGCCCCGCCCTGTCCCCAATCCTTTAAAGGATGACTATAGACTGAGGAGAAACGGGGCCCGCCCCCCTCGCCCTCGTTTGGACCGGGTATGGGTGGAGGTTAAAATCCATTCCCGTGCGAGGATGGAGGCAGGAATGGAGGTTCGAATTTTGAGATGGGGCCCGGGGAGGTTCCAATTTTGAGATGGGGCCCGGGTGGTGACCTTGTCCGCAGCCCCTTCCCCTGCCCCGGTCCACTGCCATCCCTAGACCGGAGTTTATTCCCTTTCCTCTTTCCAATTTGTACCAAATCTTGGAATTGACGACTACCACCTCCTATAGACTGTGCTACCGCCATAGTGACAAAAGTTAAAAATGGTAAAAAAATTGTTTTTTAAAACCTTTTTTTTAGGCAAAATATTGGCAATAAAAAACTAAATGAAAAATATAAAAAATATTAATAAAATTTATTTAAAAATAAAAACACATGGTTTTTCATGATAAATAGTCATTTAAAACGTAAATAGCACGTTTAAATTGTGGTATTTATGTTTTTTCATAAATCTTATGATATTTTTAAAATCTCACGAGAAATTACCGTTTTAAACTTTCAAACAATTTCTCGCCATATTATCGCAATATTTGCTACCACTATTCCAAATGCCTAAATCACTCTCAGATAACCAGTTTCACAACAGAGCCTTGTAAAAATGGCTGCAGTGCATGGTTTGCGGGCCCGGAACAATCGGAAGGAATTAATCCATCACCACTGATTCTGTAGCATCAGACATACGTACAAACTAAACAGTCCGACTAAGCTTAGTCTAGTCAAGACAACCTTCGGTGGATTGGGACAAGATGAACTCCAAGTTTTTGGAGGATGGGATCAGGCGATTCGACAAAGCACAATGTTTTAGTGTTTTGATATCACCACGGCACGGATCAATCACCACCATTCATTGTGCAGGCAGTGTGGCCCACCAAAAGTGCCGATATCTTCAAATCCAATGGTAGTGATTTGAGTCATGGAGGGTGATGATTTCAAACACAAAAATTAGTGTTTTGTCAAATCATCTGATCCGTCAGGTTCAAAACCTAATGGTATGTTTAATAACTGGTAGGGGCGGCTTGCCTTTCTAAAAAAAATAGTTTCAAACAACTTTTTCAAATAAAAACTCACACAAATCTACTGTCCGTTAGAAGGAGAAAAAAAGGGTAAATTCGTGATTTTTTCTTTTAAACGCAACAAGCCAAGTAGAAATTATCCATCAAGTCAATGAGAAAATCTCCCAAGGATTAAAAACCACGCAATCGTCTCCAAATTATTGTCATTCTAAAGGGCTGAAGTGAAGAGAATACCAACTTGAATGGAAACATTCTCTCAAAATTCTCCTCATTCAAATTCAGAAATTCAGCTGTGTGTGCATTTCAAACGAGAAGAGAGAGAGAGAGAGAGAGAGCATGTTACTCTCGTACAGGTACAGCACAAAGCAAAACAAAGATGGTAATGATCATCAATCATCATTGGCCATCATGGAAACCCCAAACACTGGAGCTCTGCAGATTTGTAGTCTTTAATATCCATCCCAGCTAGCCTCGCCATTGCTGAGGGCTGCAGAGCAGAAAGAAAACGGCCTCCATTCTCCAGGTAGAAACCAACTGCAGGGCACGAGGGGTTTGAAGCAGAGCCACCATCACCATGCATGCCAGGAAGCACAAACGGGACCCCATTAATGCCATAGCTAGCGCTGTATCCAATCGATGGAAATGAGGAAATGGGTACTACACCGTTTTGTCTCTGATAACCGCTCTGGGCTTGAAGACTACCCATGTGAGGGTTCATGTAGTCAGAATTACCATCAGTAAGGTTGGTGGTGGCTGTGGAGAAGCAGGGCACATGCTCCCTTGTATCTTCTTGAATTTTGGGGACCAATGGAGGCAAAAGACCAAGATATAAGGAATCCCCCGCAGCCACAGCTGTTGTGTTCTTCCCACCACTAAAGCCAGAAGAAGAAGAAGAAGACTTCTGAAAGACACGGCAGATCACCCATTCATCCTGCAATATCAGAGGATTATGATAGTTGGGGTTGGGGAAGGAGAGGGGATGAACATGGAGTCAGTGGTTCAGGGATTACCTTGGCAGTTTTGGAGAGATGGTGGTAGGAGAGCTTTCCTTCTAGGCGGTACTCATGCATGACCCAGTTGCTCTTCTCCCCTTTCGGAGCTCTGCCTCTGTAAAAGACCAGGGTTTTCTTCATGCCAACAAGGGCAGAGCTTGAGGGGCTGAAGATCTCTCTGTCTTTGCCAGTGGCCTTCCAATAACCTGACTCCGTGGCTCTGTTGGTTCTGAGGCCAGTTGGGTATTTCCTATCACGTAAGCTAAAGAAGTACCACTCCTTTTCACCCATTTTTGCTTTCTCTGCGGCAAACAGAAAAAGGCACCATGAATAAGAAGAGCCCCAAAACCCCTCGCCGCCCGCCATGGCAACGGAGGTGTAAGAAATTTAAGAGAGAACATACTTTTAAGGAAGACCCTAGAGAAAGGATTTCTTTTTTTTTTCCTTTTCCTTGCATGTCTACAGACAACCCTGTTACCAGAGCCAAAAAGAGAGAGAGATGTTTTATTATAAACCATTTTTGTGGTAAAGCAAAAAACTCAACTAATGAGTTTGAGGGCGCTAAATCATGTATTAAGAAATAAAAATTGACGACGCATGTTGTAATCTACCATCCCCCACTTTTTAAAACCCCAACTACACAGCTCAAATAATCATAATTAATAATATCAACATACAATGGTCACACCTCTCTCTCTCTCTCTCTCTCTCTCTCTCTCTCTCTCTCTCTCTCTCTCTCACACACACACACACACACACAGACAGAGATGTCAACGAGCCCCCTTTGTATTAAAACATAAGCAGGTAACCATCAAATCAAACAACCACTTCTCCTAACGCAAAGCAGAACAAGACCTAACAGCCATCAAAAGACTTTTTTTTTTATGTCAAGAACAGAGAAAACAAAAGCTTTTCCTTTGTGTAGAGGGGTAGCAAAGCTAGATGTGGGGAGGTGAGAAAGGGGTTGGTTGAACTCAAACTCACCAGGAAGATTCCAAGGTTCGCACTTGTTGAGATCAACCTCTGCAATGACTCTCCCCGCGAAGCTCCTGTCCAACACCTTCTTCACCAGATAATAAGTAACAAGCTCCTCATCAGTTGGGTGAAACCGGAAACCAGGCGGTAGAATCGGTGTCTCACCCGCTGTCATCATCATCATCGCCACACACAGGAACACAAAGGAAGACAAAATCAAAGGGTGGGGATGGCTTGGCTCTGGGAGCTTCACTCTATATGCTTCTCGGGAGGGTAGGGAGGTGAGATGTTTGACTTGATATAAGATTTTGGCAGTGTGCGTGCACTCATGAAATATGAGATGTCTCAGACTGCTGCTGCAGACGGTGAAATGATGGTGAGGATGATCTTCTGCACACCTGCAAGATAGCTCACTGACGTAGTCTGCAGGAAGAGCAGTCGTTTGGAGAGAGAATAAAATTTTTGGGAGAGAGAGCATGACATAGCAAAACAGAATTGCACTATGCACGGTAATATATAAGCCCGTTCTGAGAGAGAGAGAGAGAGAGAGAGATGATGCGTGTATAAGTGGGCAAAGAGGATAGAGACGTTGAAAAAAGAAAGGAAAAACGTTGTTTTACCTCCAACCTTTAATGGGATGATGACTGAACACAGAATTATTCCTAACTTAATGACTTTTTTATTCCTTCGAGTTACATTTCTACAGTCGTACTTGCTGTTAATCAAGTGTTCTTTTTTCTATGATAATAATAATTATTGTTATTATGACTATGAGGCATTCTAACTTGGCATGGTGAATGAAACCAGTTCTCTCTTGTCCTTAGCCTTTGCATGACAGGCAAGTTTTTGAAGATGACCCCCCACATCCAGAGCTTAACGGAAGCATGATTAAAGGTCTAAGATACCCTCAAGATGATCAACGCCATGCCCCTTTTATCTCATGCAACATTTCTTGCATATAACCATCAAATGAAACATTATTTTCGTCCTCTCACTGATCATCATACAATCAAACGACCTCTCTCTGCTTGCCAGCTTTTGGAAAAACGGAGAAAGCAGATTCTCCCTTTTCTATGCTTTTAGGTCATTGTGCATTGTATTTTATTATTATTAACATTAGCTAAGATGAGTTTAACCGTTTTCTGCACCATTTCTTTACCACGTGGCTCATTGTCACTGGTTCAAGAGACGTACCAAACAATTCACTCTCCGGCCACGTGTCGTGATTATCCTAAAAGCGTCACTTTTTTGGGTTTTTTTTTTTCTTCAAATCTTCCACCATAGATAAAAACAAAATTCAGCCATGGTGATGGTATTGAGATAGGGGTTTCAATGGGCCGGGTTTGACCAGACCCCGACCAATACCAAACCTTAAAGGGGCATGGTTTGGTGATAAAAGAGTTCGATTAGAATTCGGTTATGAGCTGAAAGGTTCGATTAATAAATGGAGTGGGTTATGGTTTGTGAAATTTTATACCAGACTCATAATCGACAATAGTTTTGACAAAGATATGATATTTTTCAATGTAAAAAGGATAAAAAAAACTTTATTTTATCAAGTATGATTGGGTTTGGTTCATGTAATCCTTATAGGATTTGAGTATGATTTTTCTTATGATGAATCCAATTGGAACTAAGTTCGGAATTGATATCAACAACTCAAATCAGGTCTAGGTCTAGTGGTTTTAGATGGGTTCTAACCAAAATCGACCTATTGTGTACTACCTCAAATTCACCTTTGAAAATACATGATTTTTTTTAAAGAAGTGAATGACACCATGACTAATCTATGATCTTGTTCTAACCAGACTAAGCACTAGGGGTCCAGTTTATGCACAAGTGCTAGCGTTTAATAGCCCACTAAAATTGAGTTCTAGAAATAGATACAAAAAACAAGAACCCTTTGTCAAAAATAGACATATAACTTTTTAAATAAATACGAAAAACAACTTACGGATATGGGGTCCATCACAGATTGACTTTCCAATACACTAACCATTCATATCAAATCATATTTGAAATGAAATAGTTCAAAACATAATTAAACTTAACAAATTCTAACTTTAAGTATACAAGTTTAAATTTAAATTCATCTCAAATGTTTAGAATCTAGCCACCAATTCATAAATATCGACACTCCTATCTAGACAGTTTTACCATCATGTTGCTCAGTTAAGCCTGAGCTTCATCATTTAAAAAATGTTAAATATAACGAGTGAGAACCAATCGTTCTCATAAAAAATCTAACATTACCCAATAATAAAAGATAAAATATAAATCAAACACATATATTTTAAAAATATTCATGCATACACAATAATTTAGATATGCTTGCACACAAACAAATTTCAACATACTTGAATTATCACATGATACAAGAATCAATGTGTATATGATGCATATATATCATTGTATATACGATGCATGAACCAATGCAAATTGCATGGGTAGCTTTTATTTCATTGTTGACACTTGTTTTTTAATGCATGTATGTAACACCCAAAAATATGTATAATTTTTTTAACATTAATTCTAATATGTAATAATGCAATGAGTCAGCCAAGGATATGTTCCAACCATACCAAGTACTAGATGACCCGCATAAACGCAAGTGTGAGCATGTCTTAGTCTCATAGTAACAGATCTAGTATAAAACTATCAATAGACAAAACTGATTTACTACATTACATAAAGCAAATCCTTTGATAAACAATGAAAACATCATTTGGAATTGAGTTAGAAACTTTGAACGAGTTATAGCTATGTGAAAACAACTTTACTAAACCATAAACCAATCTGAATCATTCAATAAATAAATAAATGGTTTATAGCAAATATTCAAAATAATAAACAATTTAAAATATATAAAGCAGACATCAATAGGATTTAATCTAATGGTTCACATGGCACCCCACAGTATCCCGCAACTACTCCAATATCATTCACGCAACATCTGTATATTATAAAAGTAAGGGGTCAAACTCTAACCGAGCCACAATAAAAAGCGCATTAACATTGCATGCACACACAACACTAAACATACATAAGCATGTATCAACAACTATTCAGAACAAATATCACACATAATTCAATAGTCATCAGACATTCAACTGAATAACTATAATAATTCAGGAAACGCATTTGCTAGAACATATCATGATTAAATATCAATATCAGCAACAATATGCTTACAACACAGATATAAGCATAAATATAATTGCATAAACATAAAGCAAACATACACATCCAATGCATTATTTCTCTTAATTATAGACCTTATCGAGTATGCGATAGGTAAACCATTAACCAGTCTAAATCACCTAAGATTTATTATGCTATGTATTTTAATCTAACCGAATAATCTAACTAAATTAGACCCATTGTGGGCGGTCCAAAGATGAAAGAAACTCTCAACAATGATAACAAACATGATCAATCTTATAACTCTCAGAGTAAGTGACATACCATCTAGGCTACATTGGTAGTCTGACCCCCTAACTCTTGAGATTTAGAAACTAAGTAAGACCTTTTGCTCACAAAACCAATAACATTATTACATGAGTTTATACCACCTACCCTCTCCAAGGTAGACTTGGGATTGAGGATCCCGCGATTCAAGTAACTCATTCACGGTATACCTAAAAAATCGTCAAACATACCACCTAGGATACATTGGTAGTCTGACCCCCTAACTCTTGGGATTTAGGAACCAAGTGAGACCTTTTGCTCACAAAACCAATAACATTATTACAGGAGTTTGTACCACCTACCATATCCAAGGTAGACTTGGGATTGAGGATCCCTCGATTCAAGTAACTCATTCACGGTATACCTAAAAAATCGCCAAGTGTGGGGTTATCTCTATTACGGCCATATGTCTGTGCAACATTATTCATCTGGGCAATACACCCAATTTAGTATGTCCTCGATTCTCTTTCCGAAACAATGTTCAACATTCACTCATGAGCATACACATGCATACATGCGATTTTCATGGTCTCGTGTACAAACACCACATGTCATACTTTATTTGCATTAAGGACACATATCTTATGCACATTCACATTATGTTACCCTGCCATTAACATATGCATATCATACCCATATATGCAAGCATCACAACATTAGAATACTATATGCATGTACAACCCATATGCACACATATTGTATGTCATAACACTATCACATCATATGCATACCATACACATGCTATTCATCATGATCACATGCAATACATCATAAATACATGTTGAGCATCATAACATATTCAACGTCCCAAGAATATTTACCAAAACGGTTTTCTCCAAAACCCTAAACTTTTTAGAAATTTGCATGCCAGCACAAGGTATCCATGCACCATGGCAATCAAATACAGATTTGATTTTTTTTTTCTGTAGTCACATATATATATGTCTAGAGTTACTCCACAAAATTACAGAATTTTAAGAAATACAATTTAGAAGAAACAATTAAATCTTTCGGGTCATGTGAGATAAAATAACCCAAAACTGCATAAACCTTTGCAGGGCTTCATCACACAAGCCCAAACACATATCCATTGGATTCCAAATTCACAATCATATCAAATACAATATTAGATTCACATCTAATATCAGTTTAAACATAAAAACAAATTAGTTCATGCTGTGTATAAATTAATCAACACATAAAATAAATCATAAATTGCATAGGAGTCATTTTCTCTAAACAAGGCATCCGTATATCAAAACCATGTATCACAAGTTAGGATTTATTTTGGATATCATATCACTCTTGCACATATATATCAGATCTAATATGAATACAATTAAATATAGGCTGATCATAAATTTAATAAATTTGTTTTTCCTGAAAAAGGCTCCCATAATATAACGCCCCGAGATTTTTAATCTCTTAAAAATGCATAAAAATCATCAGAGTATTGTACTTGAAATCATAATTTGAAATCATGCACGGGACAGTCAAATATAACGCCCCGAGATTTTTCTTTTCTTTTCAAATATACAGTATCATCCATCAAAACATTAGAAAACAACATCTAATGTCGGGGACACCATGAAAATCAACATCCAGTAGCGCCACTTTTCTTGGTATACCAAAACAACAACTGTGTCTACACACCACTCCTAGGCAAAGTGTCGGACTCTCCCTAAAATCGTGGCCAAGAGAAGAACATCAATATCGGGTTCAGAGGCAACAACAACCCACACAGAGTTTTAGTATCCTCACGGTTTTCCCAAAACCGCAATATCCAAGATTCTCACACTAAAGAAGGGACATCAAGAAAACATAAATTACATTGTTCTTTACTTTCTTTTATCTTGTTATTAATTCATTTCTTTTACATTTGCAAATCAATATGCAGAATCAATAACATAAGCTTGCAAATCAACATGTCAAGCTCTTCACGGGACCACAACCCGTGGCATCATGGAACAGTGCAATAAAAACAATAATATCACATTTGATTTTTGCAATGAATAGAACAACAAAAATAAGAGCAACACATGCTCAAGGCTCACACAGCCCAGATGATCCATTTGATCTTTAATACATTCATCTGCAAAAATCATGAATAACATGTCGATATGCATTCTTTTCACATGCTTTTCAATGCACCTTCATGAATTTACATGTGTATGAATAACATACATATTCATGTGCATGAATTCACAACTTTATTTTGATTGCATGTTTTCACTCAACACACATGTTCATGTCCCGTGCATGATTTCATTTAGTCTATGCATTCATGTATATGTATTTTTATACCCCAAAATTTTTCTTTTCTTTTCAAATATACAGCGAAAAGCTTTATACTTGGATTAAAAACCTCAGGTGGGTTAATAGTGTATCATTAGAGTATATGAAAAACCAAAATTTTATATATACAGCCTTTTACAAAACATATACATATTAAGGATTTAAAATAACATCCTTTAAATAGCCCTGGATCCTGAATTTTTGATCCTTGATGTCGCTTCTATCTAGTGTTCTCACTATTTAAAGTGGTCAGTACATGTACCTGTGATTTCCATAAAATGAGGTCAAACTTATGATAATTTAGTAAGTAATTGTTAATTTAAAGTAATTTAAATATAAAAATATAATTTTAATAATAGGTTATTTAATGAAGTATTTAACAGAAAAATGCATGCTTTAGAAAATAATTATGCAGAAAAGATCACAATTAAATATAGAATTAACAAGGCATATTTTTATAACAATTTATGTGAAGGTCTTTATTTTGATATTTATTGTTCACCCTGGTACGTAGGGGATTACCATCACATCTAGACCAAGCATTCTGAGGATATATTATTCTAATATATTTTGCCCGGGTGTCTGACTAAACCATATTCAAAGTGGGTGGTCAATGATCGAGAATGATCCTCGCTAAGGCTAAATCATTCTAGGATGCATATATGACTAACTATAATAGTTGAGGTCTATTTTTTGCTAGCCTCGACCTTCAAACCTGAGTGACTAGAGGCCCCTCGGGATGCTTTTGCTCCCATAAAACTGTCACAATGTCACTTATGGTTGTACCAACTACCCCTTCCAAGGTAGATATTGTCCTGAATGGGTCGAAAGAGTTGTCTTTATAAAAGGGATCATGTGTCTCATAACTGTAAGCAAACCAGAGTTTAATAACCCAAATATTGGGTATTATTTATTATGGTCATATGCACCCAACCCATTCAGTAAATGTTCTTAATTACGAGCCTTCGCCTTTGAGGGCGGATAATACTTTAAGCATGTGTGTAAGCATAAACCCTTTAACATCTGATGTTCTTTTTTTGCACCTCATGGGTTTGAAATACTCAGGCCCACACAAGTATAACTATACTCATAAGAATAAATTTGCATGGTGTACACATCCAATATACCTTAATGGCACCAGAGGTTACTTGAACTTTGGCTAGAATCTGATCCAAATATTTCATTGTATAAACTGAAATTCGGGCATAATAATGCCAATCTTGCAGGGTTTTGGTAACCCCTACCTTTGTTACTAAACAACAATCTTTACAATAAGTATTTAAGCATGCTGACATAAGTCAATGTATGTAAACAAAAAAATGATCGTGCGAACATTATTCAAAATATGTAAACATGGATCAGAACATGTAAACAATCATTTTCAGTATTCTAACATAAATTAATACTTAAGATTTTTGATAAAATTACGCATGCCTTCAAAATATATTAAACATTATAAATTGTGAGCTTTTGGTATAATAACTTACCTCAATCTTATATAGGGTGATAAAAATATGATTGATGATCAAAGTAGGACAGAATAACAAATATGCTATGAGAGTAGAGATTTGGACAACACTTATGTAGTACTTCTGGATGCAGTAATCTTTTGGTAGTACTTTTGCTTGGAATTACTCACAGTCCACCTCCAAACGTTGGCTCCTGATGGCTTCCAATCAAAACGTGCCACCTCCATGTAGCCACCTCACTCATGCTGACTCACAGTCCACATGTATAGTTTCCTCATATGTGCATCATGTGTTTGTCTCTGTATTCTTGTGTGTTGCGCGCTCTCGCATGATGCCCATGTGCGACCCCGCCCGCTCGTCACATGTATTTGCACTCCTACTTGCGCATCGCGCATCTACGAGCTCCTGCTCGTGCATTGCGTGCTTGTGCACCATTGCTCGTGCATTGCGTGCTTCTGCATGCCTTATCTATGTAACAAGCGCATGTGCATGCATGGCTAGTGCATCATGCTTATGCGCTTGCTGCAGATGACTTGAGCATACATTTTAGCCATACCTTACATGAGCTCTCCTGATGACTAAAGTCAACGTCGTTGTCCATGCTTGATCGATAACGACAAGCTGTGGGTTCGTAGTGAGGTTCACAACACATGCTACTACTTACACAATTTACTTAGTTGATCTACAGTTTCATACATCATGCAGTGCTTATGCAATTTATTTAGCCGACGTACAGTTTCATACATCATGCATCGCTTATGCAGTTTATTTAGCTCGATGTATGGTTTCGCACATCGAGTCTGGATTTATGTCATTTACTTTGTCATCGTGTTGTTACGTGCATAGGCTACTGCATACGTAATTTACTTAGCCGATGTATGATTTCATACAGCGTGCACTACTTACGCAATTTATTTAGCTCAATATATGATTTCACACATCGAGTCTGGCTTTACGACATTTACATTATTGCCGCACTAAAATGTGTACAAGCTTATGCTTTGTTATATATTTATCATATATACATATATGTGACTTTGTAAGGTACGCTGTTTTGCATACTTCTGCCTACTTTGCATTATGTTTGCTTACTTTGCATTACACTTGCATTTAAAGCCGTAGATTTGTGCATACTCGCCAAAAGTTCACGTTGTAGAGGTAAGGGGCATGGACACTTCTAATGGAGCAGACCAAAGAATTGCCAGAGTTAGGTTAGAATTCTAAAGAGAGAGATGGGGTTTTAGATTGATAAAGAGGAAAGAGGAGAGAACGAGGAATTAGGTTAGAGAGAGAAAGGAGAAAAAAAAGAAAAAGAGGGAATTTAGGAAAGAGAGAGGGGTCAAATTTGAAGTGAGAGAAAAGGGAGCAGGTGGGGCTATTTATAGCCGCCGGGTGGGACTCACACCCTCTTGGGTGTCTCAGTAAGAAAGAGTCACCCATCCCTGGCCACGTGTTGCCATAGGGAGAGAAGAGGGGGGTGACTCACCCTTCTTAGGTGGGCCCAATTTCAAAAACCATGGGTCAAAACCATCAAATTTGATGGTTTAGATTATTATATTTCTATTTTTTATTTATTAATTCTATTAATTTTATTGATTTTTTACTAAAATAGCCTTGGTCTGATTCAACATAACCAAGTTGCCACTTAGGTTATAAAAATTACCTTTTTACCCTTTTATGGTTTGAGAAATTACCTAAATATGCCATTGAGGCAATAAATTACCATTTTAACCTTAAAATTTTTATTATTTTTTAAATATACCCCTAATTATGAAATTACTATTTTATCCTTTGATAATATAAATATTTACAAATATGTTCCTAAAATATGGATCCAGATAAAGATCTAGATCCGCTGAAAAATATATGTTTAGATAATATTTGGATACGAGTTCGGATCAGTGTCCAGATCTGGTAAAAAATTCAGATCCAAAAGTTATTTGAATCAAGCCTATGGACTTTTGACCTTGTCTATATCGGTCCAAGATTCAAAATGACTTGAATTTTAGAATATATGAAGCTATTTAACATTGAAAATTTTTAGATATTACATTCTACCCCCCAAAGAAAAATTCATCCTCAAAATTTATATATACACTTGGTTGAATAGATGGGAGTATTTTTTTCACATCTCTGTTTCTTATTTTAAAGGCATGCATAATTTTATCAAAAAAACTAAGTATTAATTTATGTTAGCATGCTAGAAATGATTGTTTGCATATTCTGATCCATGTTTAATATTTTGAATAATGTTCACTTGCTCAAATTTTTTTTTACATACATTGACTTATGCCAGCATGCTTAAATACTTATTGTAAGGATTGTTGTTTAGTAATGAAGCTAGGTTTACCAAAATCCTGCAAGCTTGAAATTATTATGCCCAGATTTTGGTTTATACAATGAAATATTTGGACAAGATTTTGGTCAAAGTTCGAGTAACCTCTAGTGCCATTAAGGTATATTGGATGTGTGTACAACATGCAAATTCATTCTTATGAAGTATAGTTATACTTGGGCGGGCCTGAGTATTTCAAACCCATGAGGTGGAAAAAAATTATCATATGTTAAAGGGTTCATGCTTACACACATACTTAAAGTATTATCTGCCCTCACAGGCGAAGGCTTGTAATTAAGAGCATTTACTAAATGGGTTGGGTGCATATGACCATAATAAATAATACTCAAAAGGGTATTTGGGTTATTAAACCCTAGTTTGCCTATAATTATGTGGCACATGATCCCTTTAATAAAGACAACCCTTTGGACCTATTGAGGACGATATCTACCTTGGAAGGGGTGGATGGTACAATAAGGAGTGACATTGTGACAATTATATGGGGGCAAAATCATTTGAGGGGCCTCCAGTCACTCATGTTCAAAGGCCGAGCCTATCAACAAATAGACCTCAACTATTGTAGTTAGTCTTGGATGCATCCTAGAATGATTTAGCCTTAGCGATGATCATTCTCAGTCATTGACCGCCCACTTTGAGTATGGTACAGTCAAACATTTGGGTAAAATACATTAGAACAATTTATCCCTGAAATGCTTAGTCTGGATGTGATGATAATCTCCTACGTACCAGGGTGGACATTAAATATCGAAACAAAGACCTTCACACAAATTGATATGAAAATATGCCTTGTTAATTCTATATTTAATTATGATCTTTTTTGCATTATTATTTTTCTGAAGCATGCATTTTCTTGTTAAATATTTTATTAAATAACTTATTATTAAAATTAAATTTTTATATTTAAATTACTTGGAATTAGTAATTACTTACCAGACTATCATAATTCTAACCCCATTTTATAGGAAATACAGTCACAAGTACTGATCACTTTAAATAGTGATAAACACTGGACATGGCGACATCAAGGATTGAAACTTCCAAGATCCACAGCAAATCTTAAAATTTTGTTTCAATCCTAAGTGTTTATTAAACCGAACATTTTTGTAAAGGAATGTATATATAATATGCATGATTTCATTTCATACTTTGATTTGTATACTGTGGTTTTGTAATAACCATAAATTTTGACAATTACTTAAATAAATAAAGATAATTTATTATCTTAAATATGATCTTTATTTATTTAAATATGCTTAAGAATTATAGTTATGTGGTACATTAATTCAAAATGAAATTCTAGCAAAATTAGAATTTTATTGAATGTTAAAATAAAATTTTGAATTTTATTCAGGGTTAATTTCACGTAAATTAGGACTTGAATGAAATCTGAATAAAATATAGGTGAATTTGATATGAATTTGAACTCCAAATAAATCCAAATTGTTAATTTGGGTTTTATTTGCATTTGGGCTTAATTTGGAATTTTAAAACCCCATAGGGATGATTTAGGGTATTTGAAAATTAATTAATTAGGAAGTAAGGGGTGGGACATCCCCTAGGTGGGCCACACCCTTGCGCTTTCCATAAAGCAAGTCCAAGTCAAATTTAAGAAAAGAAAAAAATTCTAAAAGAAAATTTTGAAAAAAAATGTCTAAGTCAAAACTTACCAAAACACATGGTAAGCCTTGACTTGGATTGAGCCAAGAGTCAAGGAACTCTATCCAGCCAAGCTAGGGCTGGGATGGGACCACATGGGGCATCCCTACCCCTAGCCTAAGCTAAAAAGAAAAATAGAAAGAAAGAAAAAAAGTAAAGCAAAAAAAAAAACAAGAAAAAAGACAAGTATTTTTGCCTTGGTTTTTGGAAATAGTAAGGAAAGAAGAGGGGGTCACGACCCACCCTTCCTCCTTATTTTCCAAACCTAAGCAAGGGTTTTAGCCATTGTGAGAGAAAAAGAGATTGGGAGAAGAAAAGGCTTTGTGTGTGAGAGATTTTTGAGAGAAAGAGAGAGAGAACCAAGAAGCCATCCAGACCCTCTCCTCTTCTCTTTCTTCTTCTTTTTGGTAGAGGTGTCCAGCAACCATTGGAAGTTGCAGCCAAGCTTGACGACCTTTGTTAGTGAATCGAAGATGATAGACGAAGGCTTTACCGATTCAAAATATTGAAAGAGGCAGGTTCACCTATTGCATAGGCGTAAATTAATCCCATCGCATTGAATATACATAGGACCAATTTTCAGATCTGATCCAAAATGGATCAGATCTTAAAGTGATTAAAAAGACTAAACAACCATGCACATAATCATATAATTGCCTCAAGGAGGTCATGCTCAAAGTCATCTCGTGATGGGATTTGAACTTTGAGCTATTTAATAGGTTAAAATTGCCTTGTGTTATATAATTTTCTCAAGTGGAGATTGGGCTAGTGCGCCCGTGTGCTGAGAGCACTTGAAATTAACTCATGAACCTAATAAGTAAATAACACCCATGACCCATACAAACCTGGGACCACTTTGGAGAGAGTGGTGGTACACACAACTAGTTGACTATTGTCGCTTTGAAGAGCTAGGCATCTCTGTTGGTCCCCATTCTCTGGTTGTAGAGAGTCGAACTACCGTGTGGCTTAGGTGGTATGTCCTGAATCTGTATAAAGTAGGAATCAATTTCATATGGACCACTAAGAGATTCTCTCAGACACGAACCACTTCAGTGGAAATTCTGAAGGGAGTTCACAAAATCTTCTAATCGATGAGGCTAATAAAATACATGGTGTAATAGACACCTCATTGGTTTGGTTGAATCGAAGTTAAAAACCTGAGTGTGTACCTTTAGGGCTAGAAAAAGAGAAATAAATCATTAAGTCTAAAATCACTAGTTTTGAGACAGTCTGTGCATGAATTTAGTGGTTTACTTTGGATTTGTGCATTATAGCATGATTGTTCTGAAACTAACTGCAAGCATAATTGATTGTAATAATGTATTTGTGTATGTCCTGATATATTGTCTTGCATGCTTTAATTGATATATGCAATTGTGTCAATGCCTATTTCTTGCTTTGAGAGATATTTGCATTTTATGTGGTTGGTGCAACCTACTAGGGTTGTGGTTTGACGCCCCTACTTTAACATTTTACAGGTTGCACTTAGGCTAGGGTGAT
The DNA here is from genome assembly GCF_984573655.1 of Nuphar pumila. NCBI lineage: Eukaryota > Viridiplantae > Streptophyta > Magnoliopsida > Nymphaeales > Nymphaeaceae > Nuphar > Nuphar pumila. The sequence goes on along the minus strand of NC_143252.1, from coordinate 20,534,745 downwards.
GGAGGATTGTTCAATGGCATTAGGCGGATGATCACGTTCTTCTTTCTTGGGGAATACAGCATAATTTTTGGATTGCTTTGCCTTTTGTTTATTGAAATGTAAACTCTGAATTATTTAAGCATGAAACGATATTAAATTTGAAAGTTATTACTTAGTGTTAGAGTATGTGGAGTTGAGTTAGTTACCTCTCTCTATTATGGGCTCTACCAGGGAGGGGCATCCAGCCCAATCCCCAAAAATAGGGGAGAGGTGGTTTCCCAAACCACCTCTCATCTCTATCGTTGTGAGCCCCACTATGGGTTGACCCACCCTTTCCCTCTTTTTTTTCTAGCCCCCACTAACCTAGTTAATTAGGCAACTAACCTAAGTTACCATGTGGGGTACACTTGGGGGCATCCCACTCTCTTCTGAAATTTCTTATTTAAATGAATTAATTAATTTATTTGAATTTCATTTACCTATTCAGTAAAAAAGAGAGTTACCAAACTCTAGTACCTTTTCTATTTTACTAAATCTCTTAATTAACTTTATTTAGATAATCATTCCAAATTTAAAATGTTATGGGACTCACCTAAAAGATCTCTATACATTATGGACTCGCCACTTGTCATAGAGAGTGTGTGAAAGACCATTATACCCCTGGCCACCTTCACACCCCCTATGGTCCCTCACATTGACATATGGCGCCCCACTGGGCTGAGAGTGACCAATGGGTCCCATATGCCACACGAGGCATCCTACAAGGACTCTGGATTGGGTTAAAAATACGGTCTGGTCATTTTTTCGAAATATGTTTCTGGATCCAATCCAAGTTTTAAAACAACCAAAATGGATGTCTATCTATTTTAAATTTTGCATTTTTTAATCCAACTCAAATCTAAATTTTTTTATTTGGATCTCTTACCAAATCCATGACCCATTTTTAATCTAACTAGGGTCTAGATTCAATTTAACCTCTTAAATTTTGCTTGAATTTAACTTTATTTTAACTCAAATTTAACTTAAATTTTCCTTAAATTTAAAATTTAATTTAAACAAATTTCGCAGGTATTACAATAGTAATCTCAATAGCCTGGTTCAGGTTCTAAGGCCTACTCCCAAGAACTCTAGACCTCAAATTGTCATGAAGTTCGTGCACATATACTTCCAAGCATGAGCCTCATATGTGGTATAGGTGTGCGGACAATACTTCTCCATATGTCTAAACTGCATCGTGTACTCCGTCATGCTCAAAACACCCTGCTTGAGTTTTAGGAACTCATGTTTCTTATGATCTCGTGCGTGTTGTGGAAAGTAAGTCTTGAGGAACACCTCTGAAAATTGGGCCCATGTTAGGGCTTGCAACTATACTTGTGTAAAATGAACCTCACGAACCGTCACCCACTAGCTCTCGGCATCCTCCTTCAACGGGTATGCACCAACAGTCACCTTCCGATCCTCAAGTACCTCCAGCACCTGAAACATCTCCCTGGTCACCCGAATCCACTCCTCTGCGGCATCAGGGTCTTCCTTTCCAGTGAAGGATGGGAGATCCAAATCTTTTAAGCACTTATAGTTAGCCCCATGATTGGCATTCTGGTTATCTCCCTCGTTCTCGTGGCCACTACCTCCATTGTTAGCAAAGTTATGGCATGTCTCTGTAAGGGTGTTAAGGGCTCCCAACAGGAAATCCCTCTGCTCAGTCCAGTTTTGGGGTGGACGACGGGCCATCTATTCGAACAAAAATCAAATCAAGTGGCCTAGGACTAAGGTCACGTCGGTTATGTGATATCCCTAGCAATATTTTTAAGTTCTCAATTCTACACAAGTAAATTATATCACAACAGTCAATTTAATCAGTTAACTGGAACATAGTTACAAAGCGATGCTGGGTTGCTGGATGGGCTATGAATCAGAATTATAATCTCAACTTTAAAAATAGATCAATTTCCTAAGCTCTAGTAACAAATCTGTTTTCCCAAGACACATTTGATAACCGATCTAAGCCTATGCTCTAATACCAAATCTATAACACCTCATAATTTTAACCTGAAATACAAAAAAAAAAATTAAATATTAATTTCAATATGTAATGATGCAATGGGTCTACCAAGGAACATGTTCTAACCATACCAAGTACTAGATGGCCTATCAGAGTATAAGTGTGAGCATGTCTTAGCCTCCTAGTACCAGATCCAGTATAGAATCATCAATAGACAAAATCGATTTACTACATTACACAAAGAAAATGCTTTGATAAACAACAAAAACATCATTTGGAATTGAATTAGAAACTTTTAGTGAGTTATAGGTATGTAAAAACATATTTACCAAATCACAAACTAATCTAAAACATTCATTGAATAAATAAATGGTTCATACCATATATTCAGTGTAATAAACAGTTTAAAATAAAGCAAGCATCCACGAGATTTAATCTAATGGTTCGCATGGCACCCTATAGCATCTCTCAACCAGTTCAGTATTATTCACTCAGCATCTGTATATTATAAAAGTATGGGGTCAAACTTCAGTCGAGTCTTAGTTGGAAGTACATTAACATTGCATGCACACACAACACTAAGCATACATAAGCATATATTAACAAATGTTCAGAACATACATCACACACAATTCAATAGTCATCAAGCATTCAACTGAATAACTACAACAGTTAAATTCAGGAAACATATTTGCCAGAACATATCATGATTAAATATCAATATCAGCAATGACATACAACACAGATATAAACATAAATATAACTGCATAAACATAACGCAAACCAACATATCTAATGCATTATTTTTCTTGATTATAGATGTTATCGGGTACATGACATGTAAACCATTAACCTAACTGAAATCAATGGAGGTTTATTATGCTATGTATTTTAATTTAACCAAATGACATAACTGAATTAGATTCACTATAGGCGCTCCAAAGCTAAGAAAAATTTTCACCAGTGGTAGCAAACATGATCGATCCTGCAACTGCAGAGTAAGGGACATACCACCTAGGATACATTGGTAGTCTGACCCCCTAACTCCTGGGATGTGGGGACCAAGTGAGACCTTTCGCTCACAAAAACAACACTCTACCAAGAGTTTGTACCACCTACCCTCTCTAAGGTAGACCTGGGATTGAGGATCCCACGATTCAAGTAACCCTTTAACACCCAAAAATCACCAAGTGTGGGGTTATCTTCATTATGACCATAGGTTAGTGAAGCATTATTTATTTGGGCAATACACCCCATTTAGTATGGCATCAATTTCCTTTTCAAACCAATGCTCAACATTCACTCATGAGCATACATGTGGTTTTCACGGTCTCATGCACAGACACCACATGTCATACTTTATTTGCATTAAGGACACATGTCTTATGCACATTCATATCATGCTTCACTACCATTAACATATGCATATCATACCCATATATGAAAGCATCACAACATAAATATATCATGGCCTTATGTTGTTCATCACTATATGCATTAATCACATCATATGCATACCATACAAATACTATTCATCATGGACACATGCAATACATCATAAATACATGTTGAGCATCATAACATAACAAGCATGCATAATCATCATAATGTGTTTAACATCCCAAGAATATTTACCAAAACCATTTTCTCCAAAACCCTAAAATTTTCAGAAATTTGCATGCCAACACAAAGTAGCTATGCACCATGGCAATTAAATACAGATCTTGAATTTTTTTTTCTATAGTCACATATATATGTCTAGAGTTACTCCACAAAATTCTAGAATTTTAGGAAATACAATTTATGAGAAACAATATAATCTTTCGGGTCATGCGGGATAAAATAACCCAAAACTGCATAAAGCTTTGTAGGGCTTCACCATACAAGCCCAAACACATATTCATCAAATTTCAGATTCATAATCATATCAAATACGGTATTAGATTCATATCTAATATCAGTTTAAACAGAAGAACAAATCAATTCATGTTGTGTATAAATTAATCAACACATGGAATAAATCCCGAATTGTGTAGGAGTTGTTTTCTGCAAACAAGGTATCAGAACATTGAAACCATGTATCACAAGTTAGGATTTATTTTGGATATCATATCAGTCATGCACATATACATCAAATCTAATATGAATCCAATTAAACACAGGTTGATCATAAGTTTAATAATGCACAAAACATAAATAAAACCATATAAACTGTTTTTCATGAAAAAAGGCTCCCATAAACCCTAATCGAGTTAGCCTATATGAATCTATTTATGTGTTTGATTTCAGCAATGCATAATCATATCAGATCTAATATAAACAAAAAAACATAGGCTGGTCACAAAATTTATTTAAAACAACCCATAAATAAAATCATATGTCATTTTTCTGAAAAAGACTCTCATAAACCCCAATCAAGTGTATACCATGGACATCGATTGTAACATGGCTATCATGCATCACATACTGATTATATTTAGTTAAAACAACCAATAAAATATTAGAATCATCAAGCATAATTCTTACAATAAAAGACATGATTTATGGGGATTTTCCCAAAAAAAAAAAGCTCCAAACACTAATATCGATTTTCCATAGCTAGGGTTTGTTTTCCTTTTTTAGAATCAATCAATTATGTACCATACATAAATATTTAACAAGTTTTTAATTCACTTAAACATGATTATGCAATAGTCAATATAAATTTAGAACAGTTAACATGATTTAAAATAAATAACACAATCTAAGGGGATTTTTCAAAACCGTATTTTGTAAAAACCCATATTGAAGCTTCATAAAATTCTCAAACCATATAATATCAATCTCAGCATGATTTAGGGATGATATCATGTGAAAATATAAATTTTGAAATTTATTCCAGCATGCATAAAGTATCTTGGTGCTATGCATATACACAAACCAATGAGATCCTACCTAAAAAATTGGCTTGATTAAAAACCCAAGAAAAACATTGGATATTGGCAGCTTCACCATTTGTGCTCTTAGAGCTACTATAGCCCTCTAAATATGCTCGAGGCAGTCGTTTCTCTCTTGCCTTAGCCGAAGTGACTTGACGTGAACTTGCTCGGCAATTGCCTGAGCTTGTTTTGCTTGCTTGCAGATCTTCTCATTTTTTTCTACATGGAAAGAATGGTGTTCTTTCATTTTCTTCTAAAATTTGCGCTGGTACTAATTTGTTGTATCATAAAAAAAAAATTGGTTCTACCTAGATGAAACAGTGTTGAGATTGAAAGAAGGTTCGATCAAGAACCTGGGGCTTACGTTAGTCAGGTACTCTAATCAGAGTTTGGAAGACTCTAATGGATCGAACATGTGGTATTTTTACCTTGAGATCTATGGGTTGGGTGTCCTAGGGTCTATACTCTAGTTGACATGGTGAGAGAAAGGACAAAGGTTTCTCATTGTGATAAACTAGGCAGTACGGGTAAGAACTAAGCTAAACGATTAATCTGGGTGATGCGGTTTGGGCTCGATGGGATAATCAGAGATGGTTTAAGGTCTAAAACTTGGGTGACCTAGTCTAGGGGCTCTAGGGAGGTCTAGGGACATGAGGAAAGGAGTGAGATAGGTTCTGGACAAAGGCGAAGGCTGCAAGAGGTTAGGAAGACTCAATTTAGGCAAAACAACAAAATTGGATACTCGGTAAAGTACGATTTTGGTTTTCAAGTTTTAGAAATTAGAGAAAAGTGAATCTAAGGCTATGGATGAGTCATATGGGTACTTGAGAAGTTTGTAGCAGATTGGGATGGTGTATCTCATGATATGCAACTTTGACACATGATCTGCAATTCAGCAATGCCAACAGGTTTGACGGGAAGGAAGATCAAACGATTAGGACACCGAGAAAGCTTGGGCCTTTCGATGGAGGTGCACGACCAACCCTTGGGGGTCTGGTCCTCATGTGGATCGAAGAGTGATCAGATAGGGAGGAAAAGAAGAGAGGAGAGAGAGAGAAAATGCCCAAGAGAGGGGGCATCCAAAGAGAGCTAGAGAGAGAAAAGCCAATTCAAAATTTCAATACTCCAAAAAGGAGACCCAAGGCCTCTATTTATAGTGTTTGGCCTGGATCTGGGTCCAACTTTAATCCAAAATAAAAAATCTAACCCAAATAGCCATACACCCTCTAACTACCAAAACAAGATCCTAACTGGACTAGAGTGGGTCAATTAGCTCGACTCGGGTCCCTTCCTAACTAAATCCTAAAGACCTAAATAAGTTACTTAAAATCTTATTTAATAAAATGAAAACTAACCTAATGCTGGAATAAACTATAAAATAGAAAGAAGGAATAAGATGAGGGGCTCTCTTTGCTCCTTTTTGGAAGGTAGGGGGTGTCCCCCTCACTTTCCTTTTCTCTATTCTTTTTAGGAAAGTGGGGGATGGCCCACCTTACCTTTCTTCCTTATTTCCTTTCTTTTCTTATTATTTCCAAGGGGAGCTTCACCTTAGGCCCTAGTTGGTTTTTTTTCATCCTCTTTCTAGTTGACCCCACCATGTCGACTTTATGGATCATCTAATTTATCTTTGTTCTTCCTTTTTCTTTATTTTTCTTGATATGTCAAGTGTTCTCATAGATTAGAGAAGTTTCTCCCTTTTAGGAAGCCCTCCTAGTGTGTCATGTGTCCTCTCGGTGGGACTCATAGCCTTTTCTCTCACTTGAATAGGAAGATGGCATGTGTCATTTGACTTTTTCACCCTATGCTCAACCACGTAGGCTTCCATATAGCATACCTGACTCCACATGAGCAAGGATGGTTTACTATAGTGCAAAAATTTAACCCAAAAATCATAAGAAAGTTTTTTTAAGCACATTTTAAAAGCATTAAAAGTGGAAATCATTTATGAACAAAATCGGTTAAAGATTTTGACTAGTTATAAATCTACCAAACCATTCATCGGATTAAATTGAATTTATCAATAACATAATTAATTCAATCCAGTCTCACAAATTCAAACTAAATATCAAAGTCCATAAATTATTCATCATAAAAAATTTAATGTTAAATCCAACAAAAATCCCTAGGAAAGGAAAAAGATTAGCTCTTGACCCGTCACCACATCCCACCATCACTAGGCATCCTCACTCAGTACTTGCATTTAAATTTTGAGGTTAGACTCATCGAGTTCCAATAGAAAGTACTAAACCAACACAAGTAAACTAAAACTAATATACATTAAACATACTCCAATTAATTCAAACATCGATTCAGGTAAATATCCATTTCAAATAATGCATGATATCATAATTACATAACAAAAAAAACTTTAGAAATAAATAATAAATTTTATGCATGAGTAGATAAATAATGCATGCACTTAGCAATATAAAACAATAGCTTTGTTATGCGTGAGTGACTTTAACTTTCTTTATTTAACTTTTCTTTTTAAATGATGTATGTCATGACTAAGTTAATGTACATACACTTAGGGTTTCACTTAGCCTTGTGGGTACTAAAGCGGGCTTAACCTAGATTAGGGCAATGACTCAGGAGAATTATTTTCAAATAAGTTGTGGCTTAACCTTGGTCGAACACCTTTCACGAGTCTTGGGTGAGGAATGACCTAGTTGAGAGAGAGCTCTCAACACTTCTATCTTGATACATCAGACTTCACTCATGAGTTCTTTACCTGCCACCCCGTGATTACTGTGGAGGTTTTCTCTATCTCTGTGGTTGGGGAGGAGCAACCTTTCTTCTTCAAAACTTAATCCCACAGAGTCAAAAGTACTACTTACCCTCTCATTGTAAGTATTAATAGAATTAATGTTCACGTATCACTCTTTTAATTATATTATTTTTATGCATATATTAATGAATCTATCTCAAAAATTCATGCCACCAATTTGGGCACTTTGATGCTTGATTCAATGTTAGTATCACTTTCATGCCATGCATGATAATTTACACATTTACATTCATTTACATATTCATTCACAGACATTAAATATTATTCAAATCATGCATCTATACGTTGTTACACCCACACACTTTAATGCACATACATTTGAAATTCAATAAAAACATTTATTTAATGGCATGCAATAACAATTCATCTGATGTCATGCTCATTAAACTTTAAAACTGGCATTTACTTATAAATACATGTTAACTTATCACTCACAACCATGCATTAACACCGAGAGTTCATACTTCGCATAACTTAATCGCCCCATATTCGATTCGCTACTCGGTTAGGCGAGGTTCACCCTACTGTTACAGAAAACACAATGTTGTATACAGAATAAGACCGAAGATCATCTTTCTACCATATTTTGTGTGCATTTGTTAGCCTTCATACACCGTAAATCATTCATAAAAACTCCTCAAAATGAGAGAGTTACAAATGTTTTACCGAGTAAGGGTCGGTAGTAAACTGTATGTATACTTACTCAAAGAACAAATAAATGCTTACTGATAAATAATTTTTCTTTTCTTGAAATTGAACAAACCCAGTTCACTAAAAGACTTGTCTTGTTTGTTCCTAAGCCTGATCAGAACTGATCCACATCCTTCTCAAGACAGATTTCACTAAACCGACAAAGGCATATACCCAAATTTTATACATATAACACTAATCAGTTGATCTGCAATTGCATTGATGGGGCAAACACTTTAAGATTTACCAGATGTCAAAAGGTAGCTAAAACGTTGTAAGGGATGTTGTAAAAAAAAATGAGCACGCTCTTGCATGTGCACATCATCAGACACACGCATACACATGTGTGGGTGCACAAGCCTAATCTGACCCAACACCAATCCAACCTGATGATAAGGTAAAAACATGAGATTTTGAAAAGAATACTTGGTCGATATGGGTTATTTCATGTCTAACTCAATAATTATTTGAAGCAGATCTGGACCCAATTATTATTTACATGACTGGATTAGGGTGAAAGACAACCCCGATCTATCTGTTGGCAGCCCTAGGTAAATGTCAAATAAATGAAACTACTTTAGTTTTGAAATTTGTTGGAATAAGTCTGAGCATTGCCAAAGAAATGGAACCAGTGGAAAGGCTGCAGAAATCGTAGCCAATTAGTATAGTAATATCTTTCATTATCAGGACAAGTGTTTCCCTGCATCACTTACACCAAAGTCAAGCATAATTGTGTAGTTGTACAATCATGTTGTCATGCAGAAGCATAAAATGTTAGAAAAAATATTCATGGCATATTGTAAAACATGAGTACTAAATGCGCAGTTTGGTAAACTTGGATGCAACAAACATCAACCGAATCCTGGATTCTTTGCTTTATGCTCCTACCTTGGAAAAGAAAGAGAGAGAAGAATGTCTGAACCAGAAATAGGGAGAAGATGGGAGGAGAGGGAGAATTGGAGAGAGAGTAGAGAGAACAAAGGAGACAAAATAGCGGGGGGGCATGGGAGCCCTTTCCTATTTAAGGATTTATTATTATTTTTTTAAACAAACTTTCTTTTTCCTTAAATATTTTTCAGCACAAGAGCTTTCCAAAATCCATTGTTTTTGGTTTCTTATTTCATGCTTCTTATTAAGATGTGTATATATATGTTGGTTTGCCTCTTAAGGAGGTTTCGACCATGGTAAGGGGCCCCACTAGGGTGGTCTTCTTGCCTAAGACCTTGACTTAGAAAAGAAAAATCTAAGTCTATGTACAAGGTAAGTTTTTCCTAGGTTTTCAAATAAAAAATTCTTGAATTGCATTGACTTTGGGTTTAAGAGAGTTTCTTAATAAAGTTGACATTAAATAAAATTCTATTTTCACCCAAATTAAATGTAAAAATTCATTTTTATTATTTAACCATTTTTTAAAATTACAGATGTTACACGTAGGGTGTGAAGTGGAATCTTGGGTTTAGAGCACGGATCCTAGGGAGTCTTTAACAGTATGGGCCATTTCACAAGCTCTGAAAACTTCTGGATCTTGACCCATATGATCCTATCCTGGTTCTTCAAAAATGAAGTAGCCTAACGTCTCATCCTCAAGTCCCGCTACGCCCACTTCAATAAGGAAATAAATCAATACATCAATTCTATCAAAAATTAAAATAACACAAAGACATTGGGCCCAATTTTGGATCATAACAAGAAGTGTCTCACATGTTTAAGGGAACGAGCACATGATTTGCAATGAGATAGCTCTGTCCGGGGTGCCGAAACTGCAAAGTTGCGCTGCCTAGGCATAGAAAGAGCTTGGGCTCTTCAAGGGAGATGTCGACTAGCCTAAGGAGGCTATGGTCTTCACATGTATTAGAGGAAGATCAGATAGAGAAGAGAGAGAAAAAAAAATAGAGAAAGAGAAAATGTCTAGAGAGAGGAAGAAACAGAGAGGGGGACGACTAGAGATAGAGTGTTGAGAATCAATAATCTTTATTCATGCTTAAAAGGGTTTCTAGACCTCTTTATATAGATGGGAGGTATGGGGTATAGTCCACATTTATTAAATAAAATTAAACTAACTCATAAACCCAAAACACCCTCTAGTTGCCCAAAAAAGTATTATACAAGGCAACAAGAACTAAACTAGAATAAGAGACTAGTGTCTCATCCTGAATTGGGCTCTTAATAAGCCTAAAGTCCTAAAAATAAATTTGGTGGACTCTACACAAACCTCTCTTTCTTGGAAGAAGGGAGAAGCATCTAGAGAGGTGAGAATGTCTCACCCTCTTTATTCAATTTGGTGCCCCCTTGTGGGCCCTGCCAAGATGACCTTCCTTGCTTTAGCTCTGACATAGGTTTACTGGCATTTCTTCTATAGGAGGAGTCATCTCAGCCACCATATCACTTCTATGGGCTCCACATGGACTTGGGAAACCATCTTCTATAGCTGAGGTGGCATATGAATCTTGGAGCAATGGATCTGGCGAGTTATATAGATGTAAGACCGTAACAGTTTGTGTTGAAAACCGCATGTCTAGGCTCACGACTAGCTTCCAACATATGTTGAATATGCTACAACAAATCCAAGTCAGTGTCCAAGACACACAACAACCATTCTGATTCACTACCTAAGGTGGTGATGTTCTTGAAGAGCGTGTCAAATTACCGACATGCAAATTAAACCTATTGTTACAACACATCGACCAAATTGGCGAGAGCGATCTTGCCATCATCCTTGAGGTCAACACGGCTTTAGAAGAACTAATTCAGGAGATCTGGATTAATGGAGAGATTGTGGAAGCTCTAACAATTCTTCTCTCTCAATTGAAGAACACCCCCTCTACCACCAAGACTACGATCTTCTTGTGCCCCAACCCACAAGTCATACTTATAAGCACCCTGCTGAGTCCTTTGATAAAGAAAATCATGGAAAAACTCAACTTGAATCTCATCATTATTCTAGTCCTTTGATATTTTAAAATATTGTTAATGCATTGCTCATTTCGATTGGGACTTATCACATGTCCTACTTGACAAGATGAGAGTCCCAATACACGCTTCCCCTTGCTTGTTATGTGCAGGACCCGAAGCTCGTTCCTACGATGGATGGGGGGGGGGGGGGCTGCGATAGACAGAACATGGGAGGCAAGTGCACCAACTCTTTTGTGTGCAAGAGAGAGAGCTATGCCAAAAAGAATTATTTTGTTGTATTCTGATTTCTTGGTAAAATGATTTTTATTTGGGTTGTCTCTTTCTTGAACTAAGTTTTATGAGACTATTAAATACTAGTGCTTAGCTAACTCTCTAGAGCTTAGTCCAGTAGAGCAAGTAGGATTTGTCCTTGGTTGTCTTTTTCTCAAACTTGGTTCTAAGAATCTATTAAATGGTAGAGCTTGTGCACATGCTGACTTCATAGAGCTTAGTTCAGTTAGAGCAATGTCATAGATAAGATCTCGCATTAATTGCTTTGTTAAAAAATAAATGGCTAAATTTTTGAGTTATAATGTTGGAGCGTTAAAAAAATAAATGGCTAAAAATAGATATTGTCAAACTCTTAACCTTTTCTAGAGTAGTTTGGTTGCCTCTTTCATAGATTTGTTTTTTCTTTGGGATTTCCCTTCCCACATGAATTCTGGTCAGAGTGGCAAAACTTTGCCGGATTTTTGGCTCGCAGTCAAATGGGGAGACTCTGCTAGTGCAATGGGAGAGGACTAAGGCTTCACAAAGCCCAAGTAAGTATTCTCTTCCAGTTTCTCTTATTTTTTTCCTGTGAATTTGCTCTTACCCACTTGCACTAAATTGCACACATTATCTTTGCTTGTTTGAGCCTGGAGTGGGTGTACTGCTCTAAGCTTACTTCATAGGTGCTTGAAGGAGGATTCTAAAGGTCAACTTTCTCAGTAAATCTCATCCTTAGAAACTGTCTTACCTCGTACCAGCAAGGACCCCACGTCTCTTGAAAAGAAGTCGGTTTCTAAAGAAAAGATTTTCCTAAAAACTTTTTCAATGAAACCTTTTATTCTCAAAGGTAGGATTTCAGTCCTACAATATATATATATATATAGAGAGAGAGAGAGTACATAACATCGGATGCCCTTCTCATCAAATGTTGGTTGAACATGCTTGGCGCATTCATTTATTCTTGTTTTTCATGTTTATGCCCTTTAGTGATGGTCACAACCATCACAAAATGTTGTTTTCACAAAAGAATCATATTCTATTGTTGATCTTGCGCGATCAGCTACAGAAAAGCACTTTGTCTATTTGATGATACACTGTCTCTCTCTACACATGAAAATAGAGGTTTATATATAAACCCTCCATTTTTGCATGCAGGTGAAACAAACATGCCAACTCCATTTTTCTGTGGGAACCATAATCATCATGGATTTCTTTTCACATCGACCATGCATTTACTACGTAAATCCATTTACACCAACCCCTGTGAATGGATTTATTTATGCATTTTTTTACATATGGAATGGGCTTCCTATCATGAGATGCCTTTCCCATGGAATATTTCCTTATTGGTGAGAATGAAACAAATGCCTCGGAGTATAGTAACATGGAAGATCCCAAACAAAAACAACAAAGGCCTTTTGGCTCCCTTGTTCTGTCTTTCCTTCTTAGACATTGCACCCTAATTAGGTCCAAATGCTGATATAACTCGATCATAGGGTCCTTGTGGGTTGGAAGGAATGATCGTGTTGCGACCTTGGTGATTCTTCAAATGTGTGACGTGTGCGGAGATGGTATAACTGAGCGCAATGAGTGGAAACCCATAAGGGCAAAGGCATGGCAGCAAGGGGTTGTGACGCACTCAAAGAAGTGCTTGGGTGGTCTGATCTGTAGTGGGGATGGCTTCCTACGCACTGATGGTGCAAATCAGAATGCCCAGTATGAATACATGTGATAAGCCAAGGGTTGGCTACCAGCACACTCGACGCACGAGGCAAAGATCTAGTAGGCTTAGGGCAGCCTTGGAGATGTGTGCAACCCTTACGACACTCTTGGGAACTGCCAAAGAGGAGGGGTTGCTACCAGAGAGAGAGAAAGAGACGAGATAGATGTGAGGGAGAGAAGAGAGAGAGGAGGAGGCTCTATACTAGAAAGGAATCCTGGCATTTATCATGTCATAATCCATACTAGGGTGCTCTCTTTTATAGAGAGAGACCTTCATTGGATCTAGATCCAATTATTCCCTTCCCTCCCCCACCCCCCCCCCCCCCCCACCCCACCCCGCCACTTACCTAACCAAAAGACAAAATATAAAAACTACCAAATAATTTTGTTTCTCCTCTCACATTAAGAGGGTGCCCTTCCTTTTCACGTTAGATAGGGTTTCCTTCCTACCAGGTTGGTTGCCCAATCTAACCTTTACTCTCCTATTAGATTCCAACTACCATAAGTTAACCCCTACCTACTTTTATTTGCAATCATAATTCTTACAATTCAATTCAATTAATTTCCTTCCAATCCTGGTATGTGCATGGGCCCACGGGGTAGGTATGGGTTCAAGCCTAGGTTTAAGTAGGTTGGTTAGGTTAGAAACAAGGTATGGTTGTCTTGGGTTCTAACAAGGTTCAAAAAAAAAAATGGATTTCCCAAATTACATCGGATGAAACGTTAAACATGTATGAGTAGGTTCTAGACATGTTGGACTAACTTGGGTTAAAATTTTGGGATTTTAGGTTTGGTATTTTGGGAGATTCAGATGGTTCAAGTTTTTGGATTTTCTAGGTGCAGGTTTGCATATTGGTTATGACAAACCCGGGGAGAAATATTATATCTCTTAAATTACTGGTTAGAAAATTATGAAATTTTAGGGAGTCTAATGGCATGGTGGGAAAGGTTATGGTAAGATTTAAGGGTACGAGGGAGTCAAAAATATAGAAATAGGGAATCAGGTTTGGATCTTGGATTGGGTATAAATTGAGATTTATCAAAAAATAGGTCTGAGTGTAGGATTTATTTCTCCTTACTGGAATGAAGAAAAAACCTGATTTTTAGTGGGTTATTTAAGGACATGTGGGTTGGCTTAGGGTTAAATTTTTAGGCTTAAATAATGTTTGGTTTGGGAGATATTAATAAGGAAAGTTGAGAAAGATTTTGCACTTAACAACAATAGAATCCTGAACTAAGTGATGGGTTCGATGGTATGGGGTGAGGTCTAGGGCCCTGGGCTTAAGGAATGGGTTGGAACGACTTACTTGGAATGTCTAAGGGCTGAACATGGCAGAGGAAGGGGATGAGAGTCCTAAGATCATTGGGTTCGCCAAGGTAAGTGGGCTAGTCCACCGAACTCATTAAGTCCACCATGTTGATGATGCTTGGACTTAGGCTACAACCTAAGTCCTTTGAGTACCACCACCTTGAGAGGTCTAATACAACAAACCAGAGAATGAGAAGAGAGGGATAGAGGTATGAAATAGAGAGAGAGGAGAGGGACGAATTTTGAGAGATAATTTTCTTGATTCTATTTTCCTGTTCTTCCATGTACATTAGTTAGCCTGTATATAGGCTTGACAGCACATTAAATCTCCCCACAAGTTACAATACTCTCAGTAAATAAAAGCCTAAAATTAGGAAAAAACTGCTTGACCAAAATCTAAAATTAGGTAAGCCCTCTAAGACTTAGCCTTTCTTAGGTACTACCTCCCTTAGACCACCTAATTTCAGCCATCTTTCCTCCATTCTTTAACTAGCCACACATGTTCATCAAGACTCCCAAAATAGGGGAGGTCAACATATAGGTTAGCCCCACAAGGGCTAGCTGGTCCTCATTGGCCTCCTTGGATCTGGGTCCTTCCAAATGAGATTTTGTTCCTTCATGCTCTACTCCGTCCAATGCCAAACTGGATCTGGGTTCTACTCGGTCCATATCAAATCCTTGATAACTAAAATGTGAGATGTTCTCTTGTGAATGGACGTCCAATGGCCTCATCTTAACTGAACGCACATCACTCCAAGCTGAGTCAGCATGAGAATGCCAAGCATGAACATCTTTGTGCCTCAATGGTGGGGAGGTTCTCTTCGAGCCGCATCAGTTCCACCATGCTTCCACGAACCTTATCCTTAAGGTAGGAATGGTGAAGTGAGGAAGTCGATCCTACTTTCTGTATTGGAATCCCATGGTGGCTTCCAAATTCTATAATCATGCCATTGACTCATGATCACTGACCATTCTCAAACATGCTGCATACACATACTAGTACGGAGATGTATTGGCACATGTAGAATGTAAGCTCGCTCAGGTGTCGATTGTGAATGCACGAGCAGCATATACGCGTGCAGTAGATAACTCGCAGACAAGACATGCTCATGCATGTGGTCATTGCAGATGAAGAATACCCACACTGATCTAGAGGCAAGCATGATATGTGCGATGACAGCCACTTCGACGTGCTCGGTAGGATGTGCATAGGAGTTACCGATGGGTTGTTCACCACCTGAATTGAATACTGCAAATTCTCTGAACCTGTGCCTGAACCCATGCACTACAACAAGAGCCAAGGGTGTAGGTTGCTGGGCCACACAATGGATGGCACGTTCTAGCTTTACGAGTTGCTCCTGCTTATTCGGGAATCTTCCCATGGCTAGCAACAATGTGTGCGACAACGAGGCAGGGTGCCACGTGATATATGTGCACAATGGGTGGTAGCAAGGCTCCAGCGCATGTTGCATGTGAAGAGACAAGCCTTGGCTAAGGCAATTCATAGCAGGGTATAGACAGTTTCCAAAGCCATCTTAGGAATGTTGTATCTCCTCGCTCAAAACAATTCTTTCACTGCACTTTGGGGAGTTGTGAGTCTGTAGGTGGAGGAAGGCATGAACAAATTTTCATCCCAAACTCCCTAGCCGATTTGACGCTATACATGCGTGATGGCAGCCTCAGAACAAATATGTGCACTATGCAACAAGTCTGACTTTGGCACTTACCAGAAAACAGGCCGTCCAAAATGGTGGAATCTCATTCTGGAAATCAGGTTCATTACGAAGATCACATTCTCAGCTATGATATGTCTGATTTTCAGGTGCTGAGCACGAATGAAATTCTACCGGTAGTGTCCCAAAGTCGGAGCAAAGGATAGGCCACTTCGCTGTAGGAAATAGCAGGAACGTGACTTTTATTTTGGATGTCCATCATGTTGTAAAAATACTTGAGTTGGTTGCGAGGAGGGGTATGAGGAGAAGCTTCTGGTGGAGGTGTCTCATAAGAACTAGTCGTTCATGCTATGCAGATGGGCGAAGTCCACCTCATGTTCATCCTGCACACTCTGTGCTGTTGGTCATGTGGACCCTTGGGAGAGTCGTGGAGTCCTTGGAGAGGGCAACAAGGGGTAAGCGCGGACCAGAGCTTGACCACCTTCTGACCCTCCACTTTCTTTCCTTCAACCCCAGGATCGAACACTTCACTTTGATTTTCCTAATTGTAAGCTTTTTTATCCTGCATTTCACCAGGCACATGCCCCGCGTCGTAGGGTGGCTGCTCCTCCCTTGATTCTATTCGCTCTAGCTTCTTAGGTTGACGATCACCTAGTTTATCCACAGCAATAATAAATGAACGGTGACGAACACCAATCTCTTGGGGTGCATCAACAAACATAGGGTGCGTGAGAACCTTGAGCTTGCCTTGAGAAGCGTCGGCTGGTGCACTTTTTTATAGGCAACACCGCACGGAGGCATCACGGTGAACTCAGCCTGTCATTGGGCAGCCACGATCGGTTGGTGCGCTTTTCCATAGTAGGTAATATTATGATACCCGCCCATAAGATCGGGAAGGGCGCACCTTCGCATGTGGGCTTGGCCGGGAGCCCTCACATGTGGACACACCGTGGTGAAGCAATCACATTCGGTTTTACTGAATGGTTGGTGGGTGGGTACACCACAACACTCAAGGAGGGATTCGGTGGGCTGAAGGGCCACCTCTACATTACCAAGCCGTGTAGGGACCTCTGGTCGACCGTGAAAAGCACCTGTAGTGCGTTGGGAAACCATTCCGAAAAGAGGAGTCATGGAGAACTCAACGCGCCACTGGGAAGGGCCGACCTGATGTTGGGGCCTTTTCTCGAACACATGGTGGGCAAAAACTGGCATGGATCCCAAGGGGTCATGTTGGGGTTCCTTTGCTTGCTGCACACGGCATCGTTCAAGGTTGCCTGTGTGAAGCTCATGCCGAACACTTTGTCGATCCATGGATACACGCCAATCATCCATAGCCGCACGCATCTCGTTAATCAGCTGAACCAAGGTATCATAATCGGAAGATGGGTTACATTGGGCATGTGAAGACCTGTCAAACACCTTACGTTGATGCTCCATTGACTCCTAGGAACACGCAAGTGAGCGGGAGGGCGCGGTGGAAACATGGCATCATGCGAAAGACTGCAGTCACAGTCGGCCACAGTCTAATTTCGGAGCAGACTTTGGGGCTCTGATTCTCCCAGCACTGGACGAATCTAACATCGACACTTGGGCGTTTGAAAGCCCCAATGGAGGAGAACACACCAGTGAGCAAGACATGGGTCAAATCAGGCCCGAAACAAAACTGGGCCCCCTGTTGGTTGAAAACAAGGTCTGTTGCTGTTTTGGCTGGCATGTGATTTACATATGATGAATTTGGGGTGACCTTCATGATTCGTCAAAAGCGTGATGTATATACAAAGCTGGTGAACGCAATGATAGAGGCAATAAACTGCAAAGCTCTCAAATCAATGCTTAGGTGGGTCTGATCCGCATTGAAGATTGAAACACCCAATACGAAAATGGGCGGAGATAGAACAAGTGATGACTACCAGCACTCTACGCAAAAGAAGAATATCCAATATGATCAAGGCAATCTTTAGAATGTGCACAACGCTTACAACACTCCTGAACGGAGTGGTTACCAAAGCTGGAGAGAAAAAACGTGAAAGAGAAATAGACGAGAAATAGAAGTGATGGAGAGAGGGGGGCAACTATACTAAAAAGGAATCTGCGTATTCATCGTATCATAATGCATAATTCATACTAAGGTACTTTCATTTTTATTTTTATATAGTACTAAATAAAAAAAGCAGCAGAAAGAATTTAACGAAATAAACACAAGGTTACCCCAAGGACATGCGAATAACCCAAGTTCCTTTCACAGAAGTGGGCATCGAAAATCATCAGAAGACAATACCCCTAACTTGATTTACTCCCAAATTTCAAAAATAAAAATGAAATCTAAAGACGTTTTAGTCTCCAGTACCTAACTTCTAGCTTCTAACAAAATCATGGCATCGCAAAAAGGGACCAAAATGGACAAAATATAACTCTCGAACTGTTGCCTCACTTCTTCTTTCCGGCCTTGGCAGCATCTCCAGCCTTGGTCTGCAAAATACAACTCCATTATAACTGAAAGATGTGGAATCCCTGTAGCAAAAAACTAAACTTAAGTTGAGGGAGGGATGATCATATCGATTTTCTCACCTTCTTGACACCACGAACCTTCTTGGACCTGTTCTTCCGTTCTTTCATCTGCTTCCTAGATTTCTCCACCTTAGTGGCAAGGCCATTCTGCAAATCAGAGGTTTCAATCAGAAAGAACTCTGGGAAGAAATGAGAGAAACGTGTCTCTTCATGCTAGAAATCTACTCAAAATATGGGACTGGTGAGTGGATTACAGTCAGAAATAACAAAAGGTTACTCAAAAAAAAAGAGGTGAAACCTCAGAATATGCACCAAATGCCTTTCTCAAACAAATTAGATGAAACAAAACCATAGAGGCGAAGGCATGTTTATCAGTACTGCCTTCTCAAAGAAATTAAAACAAAGAAGGTGCATCGGAATGCGATTTTCAGCCATAACTTGAGAGGAAGCATAAGATCAGAAAAGCACAGGACCACCTCCACATTGGTACATTGGAAAAACAACAAAAAATTGCAGGCCTTTGCAGACATCTATTAAATTGTCACATCAAGAATTTACCATATTTAAATCCAAATAAGAATCCATGGAAGGAGACAACAACCATCACTAAAGTGGAGTTTTCAACTGCTTGAACAATCTAATTCGCAAGGTGAAGAATTTCTACAACCACATAAAATATCTCATTAGATGAGTTCGGGAATAATGCACAGGGATCATTAGGGGTGAATTTATAAGTTCTGATAATCTGCAGAAGTTAATATTGTACTCAGAATGTCTATGGATATGTTTAAGCATTCATTACCAAACAGTTTCATTTTGTGGAGCTATAGATCAAACACGACAGAAAAATGTGGCTAAAAATTAGAAATATACACAAAACCCAGATGGATGGGCCATAATGACAATGTAATTCACGATATACCAAAAAAAATGTAAAAAGGAAATACCAAAAACCATGTTGAGGATCTTTTTTCCAAACTAATTATGAAAAAGAAAGGAACCTCGAAGGCTTCATTTGTCCTTCATAAAGATGATAGGAACAGTGTAATATCCAAGAAACATGTATAAAATAAACTAAGGAAAGCAAAAGGTGAAAAAGGGGACAAACATATGAGCATTGGATAAAGGCATAATCTTAGAGCAAATAAAATTTATTTTTGAAACAAAGTGCTAGAGTTGTGAAGAATAAACTCCATTTAACACTCAACAACATTCACCAAGCATTTCATTAACCAAGCAGGGTGAAAACAGAAGTCCATTTTAAGACTTCAGGTTAGCATAATGAAGATAATAGATCCAGACCGACCCAATATCCACATGGATCAGGAGAAAACCCCAGAGAAAAGAAACATCAGTCTTGAGAAAATGAAAAAAAAATTGAGTAAAATAACTGTAGAAATCCAGAAATTGGTATAATTTAAGCAAACTGCATCAACCACATTGCTCATGAGTAGCAACCATTGAATCTTTAGACATTTCCCTCTGTTATGAAAATAAAAAAAACACATGATTAAATTGAGAAGGGATCAAGTGAAATGCAATTGCGTGCACACAGACACAAAAAGGTTGACGCTCACCTAGGCTGAACAATACATGTTTGATTCAGACTATGGTCGCCACAAAAAATTTGATCAGTTCCTGGCATGATTGGTGTGCTCAGCAACATGTGTCGTGCAAAGACATGAGGCAGAATTTTTTTTGGTGCAATTACATTTCACCTCATCTCTGTTGGATCAAATAGCCTACAACTCCAACAGTCATAAGTGAATTTATTTCTTACCTCAAGGTATATATACATATGCACTTTAATAAAAAACAGTCTTTTAATTAAAAACTCCTTAAATAGAGACCTCAAAAGAAAGCAAAAATCCCCAACATCCACTCATCATCATAATCACGCCTATCCTCCTTCATGGGTTGGTTTTACAAGTCTTATGTCCCCATTCCTTGCAGATTAAATAAGAAAAGGAACATGGCAGGCAACCACATTACATCCACAATCATATAAATAAACCCAATAATACAAGATACCAATCCCAAATCCCTTCCCATATACTAGCATCATTCCAAGCAAGAAATCCCTATTCATCAATCATTTAAAATTAAGAATGGCCAATAGCTTATCATTACATTCTTATCAAGTATGTGGCAGCATCTTGAGAGTTCTTTAAGACAGAAACTAATGGAATAAAGAGGACCTTAGAACAAGATTCAGACAGTCACATTGGAACATCACTCCAAACAGAATAAGCTTAAATTGCACATTTTCTCAGTTGGCAGCTGCCCAGTCACAAGGTATAGAAGCGTAAAAAAGGGTTCATCTTCCAGTGAAATCTTAAAGACATTATTTTGCATAATAGCTGATAAGCTTGCTTCTTTGAGGATAGCTTAATATTTCCTTGTATTGTAAGCTACAGCAGTTAGTTGATAAGAAGCAATGTTATGGGTGACAAGACAGCAATGGACTTCAAGGTTTGTTTAGTATAGTGACGTGAAAAAAATACTCAGCCAAATTTTTAACACGAAGCTACCTAGCCATTCCATGAGGGTCGTCGACTTCCCAGTTCCCATAATTCTTCCATAAGCTTGTTTCTCAATCTACCTATTTACTTCTAGTCACTGTTTTTTTCTCTTTTTTAACTCGACTATGCCATATAGATATACACGTCTATGTTAAGGAAGAAACCTTAAACCTTAATAATTAGGATGAAACCCTTAAACTGAATAATCTGGAAGAAAATCTTGTGTTACGACCTCCTTGAAACCAAACCACAAAAAGAGAAGCATAGTAGCATGATTAAATGGTACAAGAAGGAGAAGAAGGAGGAGGAAAAGAAATAGGAAGTAACAAATTGAATCAAATCGAGCAAAAATATTTGAAAAAACAAAAAGAGTTCCGAAATATACCCTGATGAGCCTGTACTTGGGCTCGTACTTCTTTGCATTCTCGACAGTGTCGTAGATCAACCCGAAGCCCGTCGATTTGCCCCCTCCAAAGTGCGTCCGGAACTTGAAGACGAAGATCGTGTTGGAATCACGGACATCGTACATCTTCGTCAGTTTCTCCTTCAATTCAGCCTTCACGGAGAAGGAATGAAACGCTTAAACATATAGATAAAATTGCGACCAGAAACAGGCATTCACATAGCTCAAGGATCTAACCAAGGGAGGAAAAGAAAGAAAATACCTTGGAGACATTAGCCCTGCCAGGATGAAGGACATCGATCACCTACAAAGCAAAAACGAAACCATCAAAATAGAAAAAAAAGGAACACAACTGGAAAGAAAAATAGAGAGAAGAAGAAGAAGGTTACGAATTGCTTGCGGGAGAGGAGACGGTTAGTCATGAACTTCCTCGTCCGGATAGTGACCGCCTTCGTGTCCGCCATTGTCAATCAAGCCTCAGAGTCGACGGAAGGACGGACGGACGGCCCTGATGGGGCGACGCCGATGAGAGCGAAGAACCCCTAAACTCTTAAGGCAGACTGGCCACCACGAGAAGAAACGAAACCCTACCTCCCCCAACTCATATATACGTGTCTCAACTCACAAGCAAAAAATAAAAAAGAAAAGGAAAAAAATAAGGAAAATTTTCCGAATACCCACTAACGTTTATTATATTCACAAACACTGCTTAACTTTTGAAGTTTTATAAATACTTACCTTGGTTAAAAAATAACTCACAAACACATGTTTTTCTTAACTTAAATTAGGTTTATCATAGGCAAAGCATGGTTGGTTGTGTAAAATTATCAAAGTGACCCCTACCCACCGAGGTTACCAAAGCTCCGCAGGAGCAGAGCAGACAGGTCTAAAAATTCATTGGAATCTATTTTTTTTTGAATTTTTATTTTGGTCCTTATATTTGGATCACTATTTCGAATCCATATTTTTAGGACAAACCTTATCTTTTTAAAAGATTATCTTAAGAGAAAGTTTGTTTTAAAGTAAATTAGAAAATCTTCTTTAAAAGGAGAATATTTCTCATTGTTGATTTGAGATTGAATTTAGTATTTTCAGTTATTTTAATTTTTTATTTATTTCTTGCAATTTCTAACAATTGCTTTTAATTTTTTATATTTTTTATATTTTTCTAGATTTTCAAACATATAAATAGCCTAACGTAGATTTTCTTGTTACATCATAAAGACAACAAGTGGTTGCCCCCTCTCTCTCTCAAATGTTGCATAAAAAGAGGGGGAGATCAAAAGGCAGGTTCAGAAAAGATGAGAAGTTCTCTTTGTCAATGCGAGAGGGAATGACAATGCAAGATTAGATTCAACCAAGCAAAGCATGCCAAAAAAAACAAAAACCTTAGATTCATTGGAGTATCTTTGATCCAGATGTTTGTATATTATCAAGTAAATTGTTTAAAAGACCAAAATAACCTTCCATCGGAGCATCTTTGCTCCCGATGTTTGCAAATTATCGGGTCTTGATCGACTTTCAAAACGATTCAATAAAATTGATCAATTCAAAACTCTAAAACTAAATTGATCAACTTTTCGCCATTAGATGACATGTGTCAATTAAAAACATTAAACCCCCCTAGGACCTCAACTTTGGGTCGGTCTGATATAAATAGGGTCAATTCAGGTTTATTCAAGAGGGAGGAGAGAGAAAAAAGGATGTCAAAGGGTAGGGATGACAGAGAGATAGAAGAAGAAAGAGAGGAGAACGACTAGGCCGTATGAGAAAACTTACTTCTTTAATCAATGAGCAATATGGCTCCCCAAGACCACATTATTTATGTGAAACTTGGGTTGAGTCCTACTTGCATAAAGAAACCAATTAAACTAGGACTCCTCACAAGAACAAACCAATTAAAAGACTCTATTATAATTAATTAACTAACCTAATTAACTTTTAAAACTAGGAGATGTCTCATAGGACTCTCTAGCATCACACGCCTCCTTAGGTGGACATCACTCCTTAATTGTTATGCCTTTTGGGCTTGACACGTGTTCGGCTTCTGCTGCTCTTGACTAAGACTCTAGATCTTTAACTTGTTAACTATTAGAAAAGTCATATCAGCTACCTTATCATCAACCTATGTCTCATCTAGGTCTGCATGACCCTCAATGCATGCAGGAAAAAGTATGTGGATCTTGGAGCTTGGATCTACACTATCTTCTGAAATCTAAGTCATAATAGACCATCACGCTCTGCACCACTTTGCCCCCAAAGTGGAGACCATGACCGTCTGGATTGCTGTACCACCCGGGTCAAAGAGTATCACATATGATATCCCAATGAGTATTTGGGGCTCTGACAACCGGAACACTCGACCCAATCAGTAGGGACGTTGAGGGAATTCAGGATAGAATATGGCACCACCACTTGGGTGGTGAACAAATAAGTGCATTGGGTGCTTCAAGACAACTTCAATGTCCTTCTTGACTATACATTCTCTGTCGTTAAAAGCCTGATGGCAACGAGTATGACCTTATTTTGGTCCCTAGGAATGTCATCTCCATTGCAGAGAAGTTTTAGGCTACCTCGCCCAATGTCTGTAACCACTGTATACCTAGGATCACGTTCATACCATAGATAGGTAAGATTTATAAGTCCAATACAAACATTGCTCCTTGGAGCTGCAGACTTGCATTTGATCAGACCTCCACACACTGTAGGTGTGATTTATTTTCTACCATCACATCAAACTCAGGATGCTCTTTAATTTCACCCTTGATTTCTAGAATTACACCCTTGCGAAGGATGTTATGGGTGCTACTAGTATCAATAAACACATCTACCTTCTAGGTGCCTAGCAAGTTGTGTATCCACATGGTGTTGGGCGTAGAGGCTCCTAATAGTGCAATATAGGATACACTATGGCAAGTACCCTCCTTGTTGAACAGATGGTCTTTTGGTGGCTCATCTTCTTCACAATCTGACTCTACCACTTGAAAGATGTGGTAGCACTTGCATGTAACCCTTGAACCATTTCTCATTGCAGTTGAAGCACAGTCCTTTCTTATGGTATTCTTTATGTTGCACAGTCATAATCTATTATGTCTTAGGGGTGGACATTGCCCCCTTAGACGACTCTAGTTCGGATGGTCCATCCAAAGAGCAATCACGAGAATTGGTTGGCCGATTCAACTTTCGCGTTGTTTGGAATCGGCATTGTTTTTCTTCATTGAGCTTGGACACCTTATAAGCCTCCTCAAGAGTCCTCATTGTTGCAGCTATGACATCTATACAAAAATCCTCTCTCAATCCACCAACATAATACCTGAACAAGGTCTTCTCATCAATTAGGGGTAGAAGTGTGCATAAATTCTCAAACTCTGCCTAGTACTCATCTAGGTTGCCCCATTGTCTAAAATTCTTAAGCTCCATATGATGATTTATGAGCATCGTGGGCCCAAACCTTTCTATAATATGCTTGATAAAGTCATCCCAAGAGGGTTTATCCTGTACAATGTTGAACCACTTATACCAGCATAGGGTGCCACCTTTGAGATGAGCGACGACCTCAAAAATATGTGCTTTCCCTAAGGTCTGGTTGGATCAGTATAGAGACTGGACCAGAAGGGAGCTCCAGGCTAGCAACATGCAGGTACTCTAGTGTAGACACCCAATTTTTGATCGAGTTGTTTTTCGTCTAAAATTTTATTATTTTTCCAAAGCAAGATACCTTTAACCTGATTTTTGGCCTTCGAAGCGATCTCTTTTAGAATTTTGACCTGAAAAAAGTTGAAGATGAGATTTTCATCTATTTAGCAAACCAAAAATCACCTCAATCTGACATCATAATCGAAAGTTATGGCCAAAACAAGTTCTCAGTCTCTAACGATAAGTTAGGTTATCGTTAGCCCCTATAAAATTATCATCAAAGCTTCTTCGAATTGTCATTATACTTGCTTTGTTTTCATCTTCATCTTTGAATTGTCATCATTGTCTCTGAGTTATCGTAAGAAGACATTCCATGTTGAAAAGATGATGTCATCTTCTCCTGATAACACCTTAAGTTGTCATTAGGACACCGCTGATTATCGGCTTTATATGACTCATGCCCCCAGTTGTCGTCAATGACTAGTTCTAAATGTTATAGTTATCATCAATGCTACTTATTGTCAACACAAGTTGTTGTCAGTGTTTTTCAATACCAACTCATCGTCAACTGCCATTTTTTTGCGCCTTTAAAACAAAATTTGTCTTCTCAGCCTTCTAAACTTGAAAATGGAAAGCCATCCATCAAAATCTCCTTTCCTTAAAATAAAAGCCCATCCAA
Organism: Nuphar pumila; assembly: GCF_984573655.1. Taxonomy (NCBI): domain Eukaryota; kingdom Viridiplantae; phylum Streptophyta; class Magnoliopsida; order Nymphaeales; family Nymphaeaceae; genus Nuphar; species Nuphar pumila. Next base: position 20,508,754 of record NC_143252.1, on the reverse strand, counting down.
GGCAGCAAATTGTAGTCAAATCTCAGCCATCTATTCAAAACAACCTACCCAATAATTGTTCATCTATATGGAAACTAGATACGCAGAAAATATATTCAAATCTATCTAAAAAACTATAAATAGGGAGGCATCCTCCCTATTTTAGAATTTGGCATCTATCTCTCCTAGCATTGTTATTCTGCCCGAGACTTTACACAACCTAGCCTATCCTAGGACCCAGATCCCTTGTCTCACCCTCTTTTGGAGCCCACGCCCAGCCGAAGTATCGCATGTGCCCCCCCCCCCCCCCATACTTGTCAACCGTAGAAAGGGCTACCTAAGCTCGAGGTGAGATTTTATTTTAATTTTTTTTCATATTTTATTCGTTTATGTATTTTTCTAAGTTTGTGATAGTTCTAATGTTTGTATATTACTTGTTTGGAGTGCTTTTTGAGTTTTTGTGGTTCCCACCACTGAACTCACCTTTTTTATAGGATTGTGTATGAGGTACGAGCTTTCGCTATACTGCCGCTCCAAAAATGAAGATCGTCAGTTCCTGGTTAGGTTCATCCATGCTCAATGGAGGAAGAAAGACAAATTATTCTAAAGAACGATCCCACACTTTCTTAAATTTGGATCCATTTTTTGGACCCATTTCAAAAATCTTTTTAGGGAAAACCCTTGTTTTTTGTTTTAAAAAATAAGTGGGGATCCATATATAGTCTAAGCTCGACAGAAGCGAGATGATTGAACCTAACATTTTTGTCCCTCTGAGGCTGGTTTGGATGTGTCTAGGTTGTAAACCATAGTTGGATAAGATGTGCAAGTGGTCTAAGGGTAACCATGGTGAAGGTTTTAGGAGGTTCTAGGGAAAGGCCTACAAAAATGCGAAAATCAGGTAGGCTAAAAACGACCCCATAGGTCAATCTGGAGAAGATTTTAGTGCAGATCTGATATAAATTGAACCAAGGGCTTTTTGGTCACCTTAGAACATGTGTCAAGATTATGATAGGATGTTATACATCAAAAAACTATAAAATAGGTCCTTGGAAGCTTGAGAAGGTCAAACAATAAAAATGGGTTTTTTCAGGTTAATCAGGTAGATGTGGTTTTGATTCTAAAGCTATGAAAAATAGACTAATGCAACCTAGGGTCTGGTTATAGGTCTAGAAAACTAATATCAGAGGATTAGAGGGCTGAGTACCTGAGTTAGGATTCAGAGATGGTGGTACAACAGAACCACGACTGTAGAGGCTTCCAAATCGTTTTACTAGACAATGTAGCCTTCTTATATCTCTAAAAGGAAACATGTGAAGGGCTTGCTCAAGCTGATCCACCACCATACTATAGTGCATGGAGAGATCAGAGAGGGATAAGAGAAGAAGGCGTCAAAGAAGTAGGGGCATTTAAGAGGAAGGAGAGAAAAATAAGGGTGTTAGAGGGTAGAGACACCAGAGAGACAGAAGAAGAAAGAGAGGGGGAAGATTAGGCCTTCTGAGAAAACTTAATTAATTAATCAATGATTAATATGGCTCCCTAAGACCTTTTGTTATATGTGGATCTTGGGTTGAGTCCTACTTGTATAAAGAAACCAACTAGACAAGAACTCCTTCATAACTAATAAATCTCATAATTAATTAACTAACATAATTAACTCTAATTAACTTCAAAAACTGGGGAGCATCTCATAGAACTCTCTAGCATCACACGCCCCCTAGGTGAACCCCACTTTTTAATTGTCATGCATTTTGGGCATGACACATGTTTGGCTTCTCCTTCTCCTAATTGGGACTCTCGATCTTTAACTTGTCAACCATTAAAAAAGTCATGTCAATTGCCATGTCATCAACCTTGGTCTTACCTAGGCCTTGATGGTCCTCAATGCCTACAGGAAAAGGCATGTGGATCCTGGAGCTCAAATTCATACAATCTTATGAAATTCGAGCCGTAACAAACCCGACCCGTTGACACTCCTAGCCTTCACATGAAAATTCTTTCATAAGAGGGAAGGTATAAAACTATTTACACATAAAAAGTGGAAGGAGGTGGGAAAAATTATTGCCCACTTGTGTTAGCATGATGCTTCCATACCATGATTATTTGAAGTTTGTTTCACTTATGATGAAAATTTAAAGGGATGCCAATTCAACATTTTTTCATGAAAATTGCATGAAACAAACATGCCCTTAAAGTTAAAAACATTGTTGAATTTTGATATTGGTATAAAAATTATGCTTCTTCCAAGTTGCATGTGTTATTTACTCTTCTAATAAACTTGAATATTGATTTAATTATTTCAAATTTCTTCTAAATTCACTTAGATAACTTGTATTTTCTTGTATTTTTTATTTTGGTGCTTATTTCACAAATAATGCAAACAAAAATGACCTTATTGTATGACAAAATGATGTGTTGATATGGTCCAAATTCTAGAATACCCTGCTCTAGATCTATTGCCCCAGATAAGCAAAACAAATCTCCTGTGTTGATGACCTTGACCCACACTTATTGGCTCAAATGGAACTAAATAAGGCATACTCAGATCCAATTCCATTATATCGAGGGATTTTGGTAGATCCAAGCATTGCTACAAAGCCACATGCTAAAGATATGGTTCAAAATGAGAATGACCCAAATCCATGTGTCAAAGGCCAAGCAACTGTTGAGGACCTAATTTCTATATATTCAGATCCAAGATCTATCCTACTGCGGGACTCACTCTTAAGGTGTCACGTCAGCATTTGCAACATCCTCAGCCAAGAGAGGCATTTGATTTGGATAGTCACCTCATTATGCATTTGGAACCTAGAGATCCAAGGAAGCAAACTGATCTAGACCTGGATCTACTTAAAGACTGGTTGGCCTTGTGGGACCCACTAGGGAGGTCGACCTCCCCTCTTGAAGAGGCCTTCAAGGTCATCTAAAAATGTGTGACCCTTGGGCTTCTCCCCTTTACAGCCTTGGAACCCAGGAGTCTCTTAGATTAGTGGGTCTCATTAGTCAATTTGCGTAGTGCTTAGAGTAGTGGGTTATTTGCTTTAATTATTGTAATTATTTAGGAGCTACATTGACCTATAAAAAGGGCTCAATATAGTATAATTGGATATGAAAATAGATTGTTAAAGTTTTCTCTCTCCCTCTCTCTCAAAACCGTCTCTCTCTCTAAGGGACGCCCCCCTTCTCCTTTTTCACCTTTTCCCTTAGCCCCTAGGCCTTCTTCACCATATTCTCTTATCTCCTAGGCCCTCATTTAAGGCTTTCTCTTTGAAACTTGACCTCTCAAAGGTCACCCTCTTGTGGACTTAGTGTGAACCAAGTCTAATTTATACAACACCACGCCAAAGAATCGGTGGTCTCGTATCATCTGCTATGAAGGTGAACTCCTTGCACCAACCCGGCATCAACGATCTATTGAAAGACTTTCTTTAACCCTTAGGAAGACCTGATAAGTCTACTCAAACACATACCTACCTTTGGAATCCCGTTTTGACCTCTAAGACTCGTTTCTCTCAAATCTGGGTGCAACATTATGTTGTGATTTCCAGAATATTGCCTAACTTCCTATCAACATTTCTCTCAATTCGTACATAATCTAGACGTGAGAAATTAAGGCCAATTAGCCCTACCTATTCTTAACATATTGTTGTGGCTGCTACCCACAACCCTAGGATCTATGTCACGATACATCTGTGAACACCCCAAATTTTTCAAAAAATTCAAAAATTCTCTTTTTGCCCCTGGCCCCATCTTCTGAATAAATCGGGCCAACTTCTGATAAATTTCCATTCATTTCTCATATTCACTGGTTGAAGATCCGAAATCCAAATTCACTTTCCATATCTGACCCCATCTCGGATCCAGATCAAATATCCAAATATAATCCTATGCCCCATTATCCAATTTTCAATTCAAAATCTAAAAATACAAAAATAATTTTCAAAATGGCTCAGACAGTTCGTCCAGTATCCATTTGAATCCAATTATTTCATTCTCTAAATTTCGAGATCCAAACTTGAACATTTACCAAAAATCTAGGATTCAGATCCATTTTAAACCCCGATTTCTGAAATCAACCCTATATCTTCCTAAAAATCTCATTTCAAAAAATCTTAAAATTCTAAAACGAATATTTTACAAAACCTTTCAAAAACCTCATCTGGATCCTCCCTTTCGAACTTTTAAGATTTTATTATTTCAAAAACTTAAAAGAAAAGCTTTCAGAAAAGGGGCTCTACCCTCGTTTTTGAAAAAATTATCCTTTTCAGACCATCATTTTGAAAATTTCAAAAACCTAAAGGACCTCTTTCAAAAAATTTCTAACGGTCTTCCATTATAAAACCAAGCCGCAGAGGTCCCTCTTCGCCCATCCGTTTCCATCCCACCAGATCGCCTCTTCACCCCAGCACCCTCTCTCTGATATGTTTCCACCCTTCCCTTGGCGCATCCTCTGATCGCTCTCCTTCCCCTTCTTCTCCTCCTCTTCCCCTTTCTTTCTGATTTTCCTTGTTTTCCTCTCGAGTGGTGAAGAAGCATCACCCTGCAACAGTATACAGGAGCAATGCCTCTTCCCTCTCAATCAAAGTCCGGCCACGCATACGACACCTCCTGTGTTTCAGCCTCTTCTTGTTGTGAAGCATAGGGGATTTATGTTGTGCATCGTTAGAGATATTATGCTGTGCCCATGTTCATTTTTCTTATACGGATCCATCCATCTTAGCATATTCAACCTTATCATTGTACCATTGGAAAGACCTCTGTAATTCAATTTCATTGATCGTATAATGCTGCCTACAAATATCCTCTACTTGTGAATATTAGGGGCAGCCTTTGTGATTCTCAATGATCCCATTGTTGTTAGAATCTAAAATCATGCTCTGCATATGTTTATAAATCCCGGATATGATATCATTAGATAAGATTTTGGGTATGGGTTTCATTCCATTGATCGATTCCATCTCAGAATGAATCACATTCACCACAATATGATTTCTGTAAAGTACTGGGTACAATCTGGGATATGGATATCGTGCTTTACTGCCTTGTTTAATGATTTTAATCAAAGTGTTCGAATATCAAAAACATGATTTTGCATCTTCCAATATTTCTGGATTCATGTTTTGAAAATCAGGTTGGTAATCTGATTAGACACGTTCTGCTGGTGCATGTAAATTTCAAATAAAACCTGGTTCGACTCCGGCTTTATGCTGAAGGCCACTTCAAGCAGGAACCCATTTAGGGTCTCACTGTCTAGAAACATATTTCAAATTGCTGCTATGATGCGTGTAAGCTTCAAAAATTTCTTGTTCTTCACTATCCTGACAGTTTTAATGATTGGGGTCAAGGACCAGAATGATGTCTGAGATAGTCTCCACCATGGTGGATGGATGACAAAGATTACAAACGGGTGTATTGTGGTAATACTAGTGGTTTTTCTCCCAAAAGAATTGGTCAATTTTTACAAGACTACATCAAAGTTTGGTGCAGGACTGTTTCTTCTTGCTCAAGTTGTTCTCTTGTTGGATTTTGTGCATGAATGGAATAGGAAGGATGGACAATTCTGGTATGTAGCACTGTTTTGTTACGTGACAACATTCTCAGGTGTGGGGCTCCTCTTCCATTGGTTCACACCATCTAGACATGATTGTAGTCTCAACACCTTCTTTATTGTTATGACTTTGATCCTCGTTTCTATTTTTGTTGTTGTTGTATTGCATCCAAAGGTCAATGGTAGCCTTTTGTCTTGTCTCTGTTATCTCACTGTATTTCACCTCCATGCTTCGAGCATATTGTATTCATCACTTACCACCTGCAACCCCTTGCACATATCCACTACACAGCACCCACATCTATATGTCCACTACACAGCACCTCACCTATACACTTGTAGCATCCTGCATATTATTTCCATGCATCTGTACATCTCATTTGCCATGTTCACTTTATTCTTCATTTTAGTTTTCATTCCCACGCAATCTGTACACTAACATCATCCACTGTTGCACTCTCCTGTGCATAACACCTTCACTGTACATCCCTGCACTCACTTCCCTACTACACATTTTACATTGCATTATACTTCCCCCACTGCATCCATTCCACCTCCAGTGCATTTCCACCTACAACAACACACTACATTTGTTGCCTTCACAGCAACACCTACCATTCCCCTATCACTTGCTACACTCACAGCATATCACATTCCTCATTACACTTATCTACTGCACACCTTCAGCACATGCCATTTAACCCTCTTCACTACATTGCATCTATATGTTCAATCACACTTACACTTTCTTCAATACAGCCCATGATCACACCTTCATAGCACAAACCATCACTTATACTTCCCCTGTGCTCCAACACTTATGCCCATTGCACTGCTACACCACCTTCAATCTCTGCTACTTACCTACAACACTCTCACGCTAGCACCTCACTTCACATGGGCACCTACACTTTCACTTAACCCCCTGCACAGCACTTGCACTTACCCATAGCACCTTCTCACTACATACATGTTTCTTCCCCACTTTCACAACACACAGCAGCAACACCCCATACGCCTACAACACCTCCCTTCATTCACTCCCTCACCTGTTGCAACTACAGTAAATTTCTGCACCCTCTTTCACCCGCACCATACTCACACTTATTCACTGTATTTGCAGCTACTTCATCACCAGCCACTTCCAAACACAACATTTGTACCCTCAATGCATTTCCATATTGCTGCACCTACTTCAACATCCATATATCACTGCATCTTTCACGTTACATCCAACTCACTCCATCTCCACCATTAGCATTTACCCTCTCCACTACACTAACCATCACCTCTTCACTTGTTGCCTATCACTCCACCTATTACACCCTATTTCCTGCACTTCACCAACAACACTTGCATTCCCACCATGTCATTATCATCTTTAGCCACTACACCTCTCACAGTGTCTTCATAACACTTTCACATGCCCTACTTCACCTCTTCACAACAACTTATGTGCATTTTCACAGCATTTTTTACAGTTGCAACCAAATATATTCACAACACTTCACTGCATTCTAATATGCACTTTCTCATTAATGCAATGCATCACATATGCATCATAACATGCATTTTCTCACTAGCTCATTGCATCACATATGCATCTTAATATCCTTTTTCTCATTAGCTTAGGATATTATCCATACATTTTAATATCCATTTTCACCATTAGCTTAGGATATTACATATGCATTTTAGTATCCATTTCCTCATTAGTTTAGTGCATTACATATATATTCCAATACATGTTTTCTCATCAGCATAATGCATTGTATATGCATTTTCATATATATTTTCTCAGTAGCATGCAAGCATCATCATATGCATTTTAGTTCCAATACAACATCTTAATTTCTTTCCATATTTAGTATTTTGCTTTATGCCAACTTTGTTTTGCAGAAATACATGGAAATGTTGATTTCCTTTCTTAGATTAGAGATTTTATCATTTCAATTTCAATTTGAAGATTGTAATAAGTTGTAATTAAAGAGAATTTTATATTTTCAGCTTAGAGTAGAATGTATGAGCATATAGATCTCATAATTGTCTGTGATATCTCATTTTATTTTCACTTTTATTTTCAAAAATACACAATGGTGAAACACGAATGGCAGGTGCACCTTTTCTAATACAAGGTAAATAATTCTAAGTAAATTATTCACGTTTATGGCGATAGTTAAAATGTGAACGATACTTAGGATTTTTATCTTTTATGGAATAACATTTGATTTTCATCATATTTTTTTGAAATATTCTTTTCTTCCTTTATCAGGATTTAATATGTGAATTAACTTAAGATATATTTGTGGCCATAGTCATGGATATATTAAAAGTTAATTTCGTTTTAAATCCTATAAAGGCACCAAAATTTATTTTATTCTTTATTAGAATTCAAATATAGATTATATTATAATATGTTTGTGACCATAGTCATGAATGTATTATGATTTAATCTTATTTCAATTCTATTAAAGAATAAAATATGCTTTTAAATTTTAATCTTTAAATTCTTTCAAAGCATTCATCATTTAGGATAGAATTGCATTCTTTTTTATATTATTTCAAATCATCTTCCAAAAATCTAAGTGATTTTAAAATAAATTTTAAAAACTCAGTTTTATTTTTTAAATTCAAAATCATTTTCAACCTCCATTTAAAAATTCAGATTTATCCTTTTATTCTCAAATTCCATCTTATTTCAAATTCCAACTTTCAAATTTCCTCCTGATTTCAAATTCAAAGTTCTATTCTCAATCCAATTTCAATCTTAATTTCGAAGTTTAAATTCAAATTTCAATTTCCAGATTCATTTCCAAGTTCAAAATTCAATTTCAAAATCAATTCAATATTTCAATTTCAAAGTTCAATTCAACTTTGAAATTCCATTCTGATTTCAAATTCCATTTTTAATTTCAATTTCCAATTTCATTTCAAAGTTTAAAATCTCAATTCCAGTATCAATTCCAAAATCAACTCTTATTTTCAAAATTCTATTTTCAAGATTTCACTTCAAATTCTAATATGTTTTCAATCTTTGATTATTTCAACCTCAGAATTTCAAATCTCCTTTTTCTTAAATCTCAAATTCATTTCAAATTCCAAGTTTAGATTCAAATTTCAGTTTTCCAAATCAAATTCAACCTTTTGAACCATTTCTTCAAAGATGTTTTCAAACTTATTTCAAAATCACTTGGAAAAGTCCCAAAATTTCTGAAGCATTTCTCAAAAGTATACATCTTTGAATTTTTATTACACAAGCATGATTCAATATGCATTTTAGGATTTCAGAATAATTATTTAGACAAATTTAGGCAAAATAAAAGGCATTAATTCGATCCTTGGTTCAATTACCTCTGGTAAAGGCGCCAGGAACGATTGAACCTCGTACCAACGAGCGAATCCCGTCTCTCCATCTTTCCTGCAAAATTTTCAAAAACGGCGGCAAGTTAATTTTTAAAATCTTTTTTAAATAAAGGTCAAGTGAGACCTTGCAAAAGAGTTTCTTTTCTTTCTTTCTTTCTTTCTTTCTTTCTTTTTCCCCTTCAAAAAGGGAGAAAGGCGAGAAGGGAAAAGGAAGAGGAAAGAGAGAAAAAGGAAAAGGAAAAGGAAAAGGAAAAATTTTGCAACGATCACAACATTTCATCAGTTTGGGAGGTATATAAAAAAATAAGACAAAACAACTATATCGGGTAAGAGCAGTTTGGATCCGATAAGCATTTTGGGTGTAGTTTATGTCTAGAACTAGAATGCTATGGTCTAAGTGTTCTAGGGACACCTAAGAACATGTGTAAGGGTCTAGGATATGATCTAAACACAGACAGAAGTTGCTAACGTGGATTGAGTCACTCTCTTTCTTATTTTTTTTAAGATTCTTGAATTAAATAGTGGCTAGGTGAAAGTGAATCTTATCATGAGTATTCCACCACCTAATCTAAATAAGTCACTGTTTGTAGAACCCTTGGCTCTGAAATAAAAGCTGTATTTTTGTATTAGGACATGCCAATATAGGAGCATGCATGGTCTTAGTCACACCTGATGACCACCAGTATTGGTTAGCTGTTAGCAGTTTAGGAAATTTAGAAATTTCGGGCACTAGACATGATGTGGTTTCGAGTTTTCGGTTGTAGGAAGATAACAAAAGCTAATCTAAGGATAAAGAGGGGTTGTGGAGGTACCTTGGAGGTCTGTAGCTAGTTGGGATGAAGTTCTCTACGTTCTAGAACTCAAACACATGATATGCAATACGGAGAGGACACCCAGATCATCGAGAAGGCAAAATGCACTATCTAAGTGCTCGGAAGCTCGAGCTCAGGTAAAAGGCCTAGATGTCCAGTCTTTATGTGACTGATATACTAAAGGGTCAAGAGAGGACCAGAGGTCGTGAGACAGGAGAGAGAGTAAAGAGGAAAATAAGGAGATAAGAGAAAAAAAATGTTAGAAAGAGAGAGATAGAGATAGGGGGACGACTAAAAAAAGAGGAAAGTAAGAACTTCAATAATCTTATTACATTATCAAAATAGCTCTTCTAGACCTTCTTATATAGAGAGTTGGGTAGAGTCCTAATTAACCAACACTTTATCAAATTAAGAAAAGTCAATAATTCATCAAAGCTAGAACTCATAATTCTTTTTGGATGTCCTCCCATGAGACTATCTCAACCAACCCACATTGAACATCACCCAAGCAACGTCTCCACCAAAGAGTCGCTTCATTCGTAAAGTACATTATTGTGGTCCACAACCTATCTGTGTCCTCCTCTATTCTCGCAGCTTCCAAAAACTGGTTCATCTCGTAGATAAAGTTCTCGAGATCCTTTGAGTCCTTTGTGCCTTTATACTTTGCAGGCTCAGGTAGCCTGTAATGTGATCTATTCACGTATGTCACAGCGCCACCAGCTGGGGCAGTCCTCAGCTGCCGCTCCAACTGTTCATTCTTTCGTTGGACAACATCCAATTCAACAACCATGATGTTGAACAGACCCAACAAATTATCAAATCTGGTGGAAAAGTCCTCCATCGAGTAGCTAAGTTTAGTGGTAAGACTTTTTACAAAGTCTTCCACTCCCTCTACTGCCATTTTGATCTCTACATTAAGATCCTCAAAAGCAATACAAGTTATATTAACCAACTTCTCCATGTTGGCCATTGTCTCAGTCAGCTCGGCAACATCGTGCGAGATGACTGACACCCGATCATCGGCCATGAAATCTTCTTCAGCAAGAACCATACTGCCTGAGGGAGTTATGACATTCTTCTTCGGTGCCATTGTCAATCCCAATATCGACAAGGCTCTGGTACCAACTTTTCATGGGCTTAGAAGCGAAGGCCCCTGCGACGTAGCTTCGAGTAATCACAAACATCGGAAGCAGGCCTTTTAAGTGCACAAGCAATGCACAACACACACGCATGAGCGAAAACAAGAGTATGCACATGCACAATCACAAAGCGAAGCAGGTTATATCTCTCCCCCCCGAAGATGGTCGTTAGCTACATCGCGTGTTCGGGGGTCCCAATGAGCGCCATGTATGTAAGCATGTGTGGCTCGTATCCCCATGTTTGTCAGCATCAGTTAGCGTCGGAGTCTGGTGTGGTTGCAAAGACTTAAGTACCCTTTTCTCCATTGGTGCCATAAAAATGATGACTCTAGAAAAGGAGCGGTTGCAAAGACTTAAGTACCCCGAAGATGGTTATTTAAGACCCAGTCCCTGCACTGCAGGATTGTCCGAGAAAGGAATCCCCCCTGAAGAAGACCATGAACATCAACCCTCTTTCACTCTCTCCCTTCTTTTTCTACCTTTGTGCACATCCAGCAGACGATCCTACATTGCTCCATCAAGCACCGACTGACTTGCACACTACCTCTGTGCACATCTAGCAGATGATCCTATACTGTAGCATGGTTCAACTTGATGAGTTGTGGAGCCTAATTCAGAGTTTTTACCCTTACAAGAGGAGGGTTTGGGGGCTCCCCCCGGCACGAGTCCCCTCGGTGAGTTTTTTTTGGACCTTGTATAAATTTTTTCTTTTTTTTCCTTCTTGTATCTGTCAAAAAAGAGCAATAAAGTATTTTGTTTGATCGTGACACTTATATGTTTCCTTCGGTTGTTTCTTGCTCGAGGTTTTCGTAACACCATTTCCCATGATTTTTTGTTTTTCTTTTTTTCGCTACGTGATTTTCATAAATCACTACTCGATTTAGCGATTTTCCATTTTTTTTTTGCTACACAATTTTCGTAAATCGCTACTCGATTTAGCGATTTTCCAATTTTTTTTGCTACATGATTTTCGTAAATCGCTACTCGATTTAGCGATTTACAAAAATCGCATAGCGATTTGCCATTTATTTTTGCTATGCAATTTTCATAAATCGCTACTCGATAGAGCGATTTGCCATTGATTTGGCAGGGAGGTAGGTCCTGTCGGAGAGCACGATGTCGGAGGTCGAGATGAGGATCTCGCGGTGCCAGAACCCAACGAATGCCCGCCAAGACTTGAGGGTCACTATAAGAAAAATGCTAATTAGCGACAGAAAGATATTCGTCGCTAAAATTTTGCTTATTTGCAAAAATTGCGACGGAAAACATTATGTCGGTAATCCATCGCTAATTAGCGATGGATTAGAAATAGAATTTATTGTCTCAATATCCATTGCAACTTAGCAATGGATAAGCGACAGAACTATTTTGTCACTACGCTGTCACCAAGTAGTGATGACCTAGCGACGAAATTTGACCATCACAAATTCATCATTGATTTCCTCGTAAATCCCTAATTTGAACCCGTTTCTTTCTCTTTTCGATTTCATCTCTACCGCTCGTCGCCCACTGGCCCACCGCCCGTCGCCCCTCGGCCTGCCGCTCGTCGCCCCCCGGCCCGCCTTCCATCGCCCCCTGGTCCGCAGCCCACTGCCCTTTGGTCATCGCTCGACGCCCTTCGCACGATGCCCGTTGCCCGATGGCAGTCGCCCGCCGACCTCCCCCTTTGGCTTAGGTAACCCCCCGACTCCCCTGTCTCTTTCCTTTTTTCGTTAACCATTTCCTTTTTCATCAGGGAGGGGCTAAACCTCCCTATCTTACGGGATGCGAGGGAGGGGCTCAGCCCCCTCCCTATGCTTTTTTTGCCAGGGAGTGGCCGAGCCCCCTCCCTGTCTTATGGGATGTGCGGGAGGGGCTCGGCCCCCTCCCCCCTTTTTTTCTGCCAGGGAGGGGCTGAGCCCCCTCCCTATTTTTTTTTTTTTTTGCCAGGAAAGAATTGAGCCCCCTCCCTGTATGTCTTACAAGATGCCCGGAAGGGGCTCGCCCCCCTCCCCTCCCATTTTTTTTTGCCAGGGAGGGGCCGAGCGCCCTCCCTGTCTTACGGGATGCCCGTGAGGGGCTCGGCCCCCTCCCCTTTTTTTTCGCCAGCGAGGGGTCGAGCCCTCTCCCTATTTTTTTTCGCCAGGGTACGGGATGCGAGGAAGGGGCTCGGCCCCCTCCCCTATTTTTTTTTCGTTAGGGAGGGGTTGATCCCCCTCCCTGTCTCCCTGTCTTACGAGATGAGAGGGAGGGGTCGAGCCCCCTCCCTGTCTCCCTGCCTTACGGGATGAGAGGAAGGGGCCGAGCCCCCTCCCTTTTTTTCGCCAGAGAGGCACTCCCTGTCTCCATGTCTTACGAGATGAGAGGGAGGGGTCAAGCCCCCTCCTTTTTTTCGCCAGGGAGGGGCCGAGCCCCCTCCCTATCTTACGGGATGCGAGGGAGAGACTCTAACCCCTCCTTGTTTCCTTTTTTGTCAGGTAGGGGTCGAGCCTCCTCCCTGTATTGTTTTGTATATTTGTGCTTTGCAGGTACGTTGCTGAGCTAATTGCGCGATGCTTAGTGCTAAGCATCGCATGTGGCTAAAAATGCAATGCAAAAAGAAATAAGAAAAAAATGCAAAAGCAAAAGCAATTCAAATCGGGTAAATACTCGTGGTGAGTAAGTGATGCAAGCACATTACATGTTATTTAATTTATTGCATGCAACACTTTTCTATTCACACACTCACTTAGTTGTGGATATCTAGTACTGCTTGGATGGAGTTTGGAGATCATGTTGAGCATGATTTTAATGTATGAGAATAGAAGTGTTCTTATTTTTGGAGTACGAATTCCATGCTAAGCATGGTAGTAGTTAGCGAGATATTAGAGTGTGTTTGTTGTAGGTACATGTTTGACATTATTTTGATATGAATGATTTGAATATATTGCAATGTTTGATGTGTCTGTATCCATGCTTACATGAAGTTATTTTGTATTTGATTATACCTTTCATGTTAAATTGTATCATGAAAACATGTTTCAAATGAATGTATTATTTTATGAAATATGATTTCATATTTCTAAATATCCTCGTGATGTGTATAAATATGATGTGATGGTGTTACATACAAAAATTTATGCATTAATTGGAATAAAAAATTGCTCGCAAACAATCACCAAACAAGAATTAATAGATAAATTAAATATTTTTTCATCATAGCATTATTAAGATTCTCTTTTAACTGGTGATGATAATATCTGTAACATTATAGGACGAAATGGCTGCAAACTGTGAATGGATGTACCGTAGGATAGTTGATAATGAAGTGTCGCATGAATATATGGATGGTGTTGACAGTTTTATTGAATTCGCAATGGCAAGTGTCAGTACAGTGGATCAGATGCCCCTTCACGATGTGTAAGAACAATCGATTTGTAGAACCTCAAGGCGTTAGACATCACCTATACAGGAAGGGTTTTGTTAGTGGTTATCAGAATTGAATGCTTCATGGTGAAGAATTTTGGAATAATTTTAATGCACAGGTGGATGTGGTGCACGATAATCCATATATGGATTTGATATTTGATGTCGCAGGACCAGAAATGGGTTATGCTATAGGACATAGTGATGCACCAACTGGGGTAGAGTAAGAAGCAACAAACGATGCAGCTAGTAGATTTTATGACTTACTTAGAGATGATGATGAGCCACTGTGGAATGGTTGCGAGAGTCACACTATCTTGTTTGCAGTTCTTCAACTACTGAGTTTGAAGTCAGAGTATAATTTGAGTCAATCATGTTTTGACCATATGTGCTCTATTGTGAAGTGTATATTGCTCAAAGATGAGAAATTACCATAAAATCTCTACCGTGCAAAGGTTATGGTCAATGCTCTAGGTATGGGGTATCAAAAGATAGATGCTTGTCCAAATCACTGCATGTATTTCAAAGATCAAGAAAATGGCAGATCATATCTATCATGTGGACATCCTCAGTTTAAGCCAAAGACAAGAAGAAATGGTAGCACAAGGTCAAAAGAAGTGTCATATAAGTCACTCTGCTACTTCCCTCTCACCCCTAGATTGAATCACTATAAAAGTTTTTTTACAACCTTACGACACATATATGCATGATTTCATCACTATAAAATTTTCTTAGTGCCTTATAACACATATATGCATGATTCAATCACTATAAAAGTTTTTTGACAACCTTAGAACACATACAAGCATGATTTCATCACTATGACAACCTTAGAACATATATGAGCCTGATATTAGCATATACGAAAGTTTTTTAATGCCTTATAACACATATATGCATGATTGAATCACTATAAAAAAAATTGGTTGTCTTAGAACATGATATGTATGATTGAATCACATATAAAGTTTTTTGACTGCCTTAGAACACATATGAGCATGATTGAATCACTATAACATCTTTTGACTGCCTTAGAACATGATATGCATGATTGAATCACATATAAAGTTTTTTGACTGCCTTAAAACACATATGAGCATGATTGAATCACTATGAAAGTTTTTTGATTGCCTTATAACACATATGAGCATGATATTAGCATATATGAAAGCTTTTCAACTGCCTTATAACACATATGCATGATTGAATCAATATGAAAGTTGTTTGACAACCTTAGAATACATATATGCATGATTGAATCAATATGCAAGTTTTTTGACAACCTTAGAACACAGAAATGCATGATTGAATCATTATGAAAGTTTTTTGACAACCTTAAAACACATACAAGCATGCTTTCATCACTATGAAATTGTTTTACTGCCTTAGAACACATATGCATGATTGAATTACTATAAAATTTTCCTTAGAACACATTTATCCATGATTGAATCAATATGCAAGTTTTTTTACTGCTTTAGAACACATATGAGCATGATTGAATCACTATGAAAGTTTTTTTACAACATTAGAACACATATAAGCATGATTTCATCACTATGGAAGTTTTTTTACTGTCTTGTAACACATATATGCATGATTGTGATACATAACACATTTATTTGACAGCCTTATAAACCATATATGCATGCGTGAATCACTGTGACATTCTTTGAGAACCTTATAATACATATTTGCATAATTGAATCACTATAATTTTTTCCCAGTCTTAGAACACATATTTGAATTGTGTTAATGTCCTTCAGTTTATTGTTAGTCTATGTGTCATTCGGCCATTTACTTTGTTGCATTAGATTAGGTGCATTGCATATAATTTATTTCATTATATTTTATTTATAAATACTAACATTTTGATTCTATTATAGGATGCTGGAGATGATCAGTGTAGAGGAGCTAATGGAGGCATGGAGGGAGGGGCAGATCGAGAAAATGAAGAGGATGTTACCCAGAATCTTGGCGAGGATTAGATTCATTTGTTTAATTTGTTTGACGTACTTGTAACTAATTATAACTTGGCAAGGACTGTATTTGGTTGTTAAAGTTTGTTTAACTTAGAACTTGTGTTAAATTTGTTTCACCTGTATATGTATTTTTATGTGTACTTGATTTTTTATAAGCAGGTTATATGAATTGTATAACGAAAAAAATTTCTCGAGTTTCAAAATAATTCAAATTTTTTTAAAAAAAAATTAGCGACGGATAGTAGTCGTCGCTACTCCGTCGCCAATTTGAAGCAGTCGTCGGTTTGCAACAGAATTTAAGCTGTCGCTAATGGTCGTCGCTAAATTGGTGATGGACATTAGTGACGGGTATATATCCCTCGTTAAATAGTAGCGACGGATTAAATTCTGTCGCATAACCAAATCAGTCTCTAATTAGCGATGGACATGATCAGTCGCTAAGCCGTCGTTACTTAGCGACGGATTGGTGACAGATAAATTTTGTCGCAGTTTAGCAACTAGGGTTATGCGACGGATGCTATCCGTTGCGAATCCATCGCAAAATTCATCGCTAATGTATTTAGCGATGGCTTAGCGACGGATAGCGTCCGTCGCTAATACATATTTTTCTTGTAGTGGGTGTGAACGCCCGTGTTGAGCAACGTCAGGGTGGCCTGGAAGGCATAGCCCTGATCGGAAGTATTGTCGATGTAGGGGTAGACAGATTATACTTTGAAAGACTCTGTTATAGGTGTACTGGAGGAAGATTCTGCTGTAGGTGTCCCTCGAAGGCGGCAGAGGGGCCGTCGCAGTCGGTTGGCTGTTGAACGATGGCAGCATTCCGGCCACTGCTAGCAGAAAGAGGATGACAATCACCATCGGATCGTCGGCTCTTTGCCTCCCTTAATACGGTGTTTCACGGAGAAGGAAGAATAAGAAGATGACGACGGAAAGTTCAAACGGAAAAGAAAGAGAGAGTATTTCAGGTTTGTTTTGCTGTTTGGACTTTGAAGAGTTAACATCATCATCGACTTTCTAGATAGAGGATATTTTTGTCCTTTTTTTGAAATGTTGTTTTCCTTTTTTTGAATAAAGGATATTTTTGTCATTTTCTCGAACCATCGTTTCATGGCAAGAATAGCAAGAAAGGGTACTTAAGTCTTTGCAACCGCACCGGACTCTTGCGCTAACTGATGTTGACAAACATGGGGATATGAGCCCCATGTGCTTAGATACATGGAGCTCATCGAGACCACCCGAGCACGTGATGTAGCTAATGGCCGTCTTTGGGAGGAGAACACACAGGCCCACCATGCTAGGCCAAAGAGCCCAAAGCTTCTAAAAAATTAACGGTACACAAGCAGCCTAGAACTAAACCCTCCTGCAAAACAAGCTAGCAAAGTCCATCTAAAGGGGTTGTACATTTCCTCATATAACTCATTCACCATAATCACTAGCTGATCGTTTCAGTGAAGAATACCATTAGAGATCTGCTTCAACCCCATGAAACGTTGGTGGTTCCTAGCCAGCACCTAAACCCAAGTTCTCTCTCTCTCCAGAGATTGATGAGGAGACATGGCCTGGAGCATCTCATCTGGATGCGTCGGCTGAAGGTTGGTGATGCTAGAGACCTTAATGGACTATCATTCCTTGTAGAAGCCAACCATCGGCTTGGGTTCGTGTTTGGTCTGTTTTCTGAGGCAGTCATCGTCGGCTCTTGGCCCCCATGGAGGTTAGGAGGTGTGGGTGGAGAAGAAATGGGGGAAATAGGGGAGTCATTCATAGCTAGGGTTTCGCTCATGTGAAGAGATGGGTAAGGAAAACACCAACAAATAAAAGTTGTAGTATAAGGGAAAGCGTGAGAGGTAAATTCAACTTAATGTCTCAAGATGATTTACTATGCATGAATTTGTGCCAGATTACATTGGTCTTATCTCTTCAGCTCTTTCCAATTCTCCTTGGCATATTCTTGTGGGGCAAGTATCTTTGGCTAATATATGCCTTTATATGGAGCTTCTATGTGTATGTAGTTGGCATGGATAATGAATTTTTTTTCTGTTTATGTCATGAACGCAGGTCATCATGGCCGAACTCTCTCTCTCTCTCTCTCTCTCTCTCTCTCTCTCTATATATATATATATATATATATATATATATATATATATATATATATATATATATCTTCCCCGGAGTCTCTATCTGATTCACACTTGCAAAGTTTGCAGGCCATATCTATTGAGTTATCAACGCTTTTGAAGAACTAGAGGGTCAAAGAGGAAATTAGATGGAAGCAACGGGCAAGGGTGAAATGGCTTGCGGTCGAAGACGGTAATACTAAATTTTTGCACTCATATGCTTCTCATCGTCATAGGAAGAATGTCATCCCATCAATCACCATTGGGAATGTTTCGTTCCTTAATCAGCACGTTATTTCAGCTGTCACTCAGTATTTCAAAGATTTATATTCTGTTTCTCTTACTGCAAATGGTGTCATTGGTCCTGTTTCTGTTGGTTCGATTCGGCAAGATCAAGCTAGAATTATGCAAATGAAGTTCTCTGAAGATGAGATTTTTAGGGCAATCAAAGGTTTGTCAGGGTGGAAAGCTCCAGGTTATGATGGGTTTCATGTGGATTTCTTCAGAATTTTTTGGCCTTGTGTGAAGTCTGATGTTATTAACATGTTTGATGAGTTCTATCGCAACTCCAAATTGCCTATTCAAACCCACTTGGCAATTATTTCTTTAATTCCGAAAGATGATGCTGCAACTGATATCTCTAGGTTTCGCCTGATTTCTATTATGAGTGCCCTTTATCGGATGATTGCCAAGGTGTTGGGTAATAGGTTGAAGGTTGTGGCTCACCAAATCTTTTTGAACTCTCAGTTCGCCTTTATCCACAATAAGAGGATTCAACATCCATTCATCTTGGCCTCTGAAGTCATTCACTCCTTACATCTTAGTGGTCAGACCTATTTTTCTCTTAAATTAGATTTTCATAAAGCCTTTGATTCTGTGCATTGGCCCTTCTTATTTCAAATGTTATCCAATTTTAGCATTGGTCGTCGTTTTTCTGGGTGGGTGAGGGAATTGGTCTCTAATGCTCAGGCCGTGATTAAGATTAACGGCACTAGAGGTGGTCAGATCAAATTGGGGCGTGAACTAAGGCAAGGCTGCCCTCTATCGCCTTTGTTGTTCAATGTCATTATTGAGGGTCTCGTGGTGTTGCTCAAGCGTGTTGCGGAGAAGCGTCTGATAGATCCTCTAGATCTTCCGGATTTTTCGGACCATATTCTTATTTATGCTGATGATATGATTATTTTTGGGCGAGCAAACGTGCAACAAATGCTTAGATTCAAGCTTATTCTCCAGTTCTTTCTTTCTCTTTCTGGGCTTTCCCTAAATGATAGCAAATGCTCTATTACTATGTTCAATGTTCAGTATCCTATGCTTGCAGCGGGTCAACGGATTTTCAATTGTGCAATCTCTGAGTTGCCGATGACGTATTTGGGCCTGCCGTTACAAGTGAAGCGCCTCTCTTCCGCTGCTTGGGCTCCAACTATTCAAAAAGTGAAAAACAAGCTTTTTTCGTGGCAGGCGTCTTATCTCTCCATTGTTGGCCGTCTGACTTTAATCAGACATGTTCTTTCTTCTATCTCTGAATTCTTTATGTCAATGTTCGTGATGCCTGTGGGCGTGGAGAAGCAGATTTGTCGTTTAATGACGGATTTTCTTTGGTCTGGGTGTCAGCTTAAGAGTAAGCGCCATTTGGTTGGTTGGCGAACGGTGGTGTTACCTAAGCGTATGGCTGGCTTAGGTGTTTTTGCTCCAAGACAGAGGAGTATTGCTCTTGTGGCCAAGCAATGTTAGATGGCCCATCAACCAGGTTCTCCTTGTGCTTGTTTGCTTCATGCTAAATATGATGCTCCTGATTTATCTAACTTTCGTCATGGAACCCGGGGGCTGGCGATCTCGCACTTGCAAAGCATGTGGCTGAGAGCCTTATCGTCCTTCAGAGATCAAATTGGGGATGCAGGTAATTATGATCAGTGGTTGCATTGGGCTATTGCACCAAATGGTGCGTTCCACACCCATAAAGTGTATAGATCATTGCTCCCCCCAGGAGCAGATTGGTTCCCTGAGTGTGCGTTATGGGGTAAGGGCCCTACCCCAAGATCTCAGGTCTTGGCTTGGTTAATTTTGCATGATAGGGTTCAGACTCACAGTTATTTAAAGAAGTTGGGCTTTCAGTTCCCAAGTTGGTGTGTGTTGTGTCAAGCTGCTGAAGAAACTACTTTTCATTTATTCTGGTCCTGCCCAATCTTCGTGGCCCTATTTAATAGCACGTGGAGATCTCCGAACGTAATTGTTAAAGAGGAGTCTTTTGCGCTTGATCTGCTCCTAGGCCCTATTGAAATTAGACGTTGCAAGCGGTGGAGACTGATCTAGAAGACATGGTTGCTTACTACTTGGTGGTTTGTTTGGATGGCACGCAATGATGCTACTTTCCGTCAAATTCCGGTCATCCTTAACAATCTTGTCCATAAAATCTTGGTTGATGTATACGCGATTCTACGTATGCATCTTAGAGACCTCTCCTTCCGTCTGAACAACGTTCACTCATCGGTGGTTTCTTCTTATCCAGAGGATCCTGGTTGAGCTTGGCTTTGTTGTTTGTTGCTAGATGGCTGTAGTTTCTTTTTCTTTTCCTTTTGCTTTTGTTTTTCTATATTTTAGTTTGTTCTCTATTTTGTTGGGTTCATGGGTTCAACATTTTGTTGATCTTCATGAGTGATAATGTTGATCCTCTTTTGGCTCTCTCTCTCTCTTCTCTTGGTGCTCTTTGAATAAGATGGTATCAAACCAGGACATTTGATCATGCTTTGGTCGTCAATCATGTGTGTTCGGCCCCTTCCTTCCTGATTGTGGTTTGCAACCTTCTCACCTCGTTAGTAGGACCCTAATCTTCTCCATTGTTGTCATGGTTGACGTTAAATGCTCAGGGGGAATGCCAGCCATCCGAATCCGACCGCAACGATTCCGGATCGGGTGCAATCACATGGCACAAATTTTCTGCATTAAGCACCTGATTGCCCTCCATCAGGCTTTGGGCTCTACAACTGACAGGCCTGTCCCCAAGATGGAGGGTGATCAGGTGCTTAATGAACAAATATTTGTGCAATCATATTGCACCTGATCTTTTCACGACCGCAACCCTCATAAAGTCCTGCTTCCAAAACACATTAATCTTAATCTTAAGATTACTGCTATTTCTCTAATGGATACAATTATCTATCATGGTCCTAATCCAAACTTGGTTACATCAAGTGGAAGAAGCCCAAACCAGACCCCACATATATGAGGAGTGAGAATTGAAAAACCATCTGGTTATGATGTAGCTCCTAAAATCAATGAAGCCCAAGATAACTGAAGGATCTCTTTCTCTTAGACTTTGCCAAGGCCATAAGGACAACGGCTAGAGAACTATACAATGAGCATTTTAACTTCGCTTGTATGTATCAACTGTCTCAAGAAATTTGCGAACCTTGAAAATATGGCTCATAACAAAGGTGTTGAGACTTCTCACACCCTTGAAAATATTGCTCAGATCTTGCAAAACCTCAACAACTGACCGTACAGATGTGAACTATACAATGAGCATTTGGTGCTAAACCGCACGCTAAATAGGTTTTTCAGGCTTTTTTCATTTTATTTTTAAATTCTGACCGTACAGATGTGATCTATTATCTTGATTTTATAGGGATCAGCTCTTGAAGCGTTTGATTCCAACACATGAGTGGGTTTTTATAAAGTTTGAAAAATCAACGGTCCAAAATCTTTGTAAATTTTTGAAGCTTCAAGCATCATTTTTTCATCAAAGTGTAGATTCTTAGTAAATCAACCATGCCCAACACATTTATAGGGCCTGAACCATAGTGACAAACGTTTTTATTGGCAATTTCTCATTTTCCAAAAAACTCGTGAGAAATTGAAAAAAAATCCATAATTCTTGCATTTTTTTCGGCAAAATATTGGCAATAAAAAAATTAATTAAAAATTTTTAAAAATATTTAAAAATATTTTTTATAAGAAAATATTAATAAAAATTATTTAAAAATAAAAATACATGATTTTTTCACGATAAATAGCCATTTAAAACGTAAATATCGCGTTTAAATCGTGGTATTTATGTTTTTTCATAAATCTCACAATATTTTGTAAATCGCGCGAGAAATTGTTGTTTTAAACATTCAAGCAATTTCTCACGATATTATCACGAGATTTTCATAAATCTCGCGATATTTGTCTCACTGGCCTGAGCAACATAAAAAGCACCGAAGAAGCTGAAAAACTCATTTAGCACCAAATGGGTTTATAAGTACGGACCCATATATATATATATATATATATATATATATATATATATATATATATATATCCTTGGTGCCGATGTGCATACAATATCAATGGGTTGAAATGAGCAATATCTTATTGCTCATATTTATTTTTTAAATGAATCTAACCTTGTAGATATGATCTACATGGTCTGTTTGGTGGAGAACCACTTTTAAATCACTGAAATCTAGCTTGTGTACATGATTTACTAGTGATTCAAAAATCAACAACCAAGAAAGCATTGAATCTTCACGACTTAAGGAAATACATTTTGATAGTGAAAAAACATGATCCAAAGGTCGATCTCTAATAAATTGACTATGCTGAAGACATCTACAGAGTGAAATTAAGTCGAAACAACTTACACCTATGAGTTTCAGCTCATTGATTTCGTTTGCACATCCATACCATTGACTTATCTCTCTCTTTATATATATATATATATATATATATATAGAGAGAGAGAGAGAGAGAGAGAGAGAAATAAAAACCTATAAAATAAGTACGGTGCTAAATGAAACATGCTAGATTTCTGGTGTTTTTTCAAAATTATAACCATACAGATATCATTTATATGCATGTTATTATAGGAATCACTTATTGGAGCATTTGATTCCGATGCATACATAGGTTTTTATAAGGTTTAAAAAACAAATGGCCTACAATTTTCATAAATTTTTTAGGCTCCAAATACCATTTTTTAAATGCATGATCCAAATATTGATTTCTAGTAAATCAATTATGCTGAACACATCTATGAGGTCAGAATTTCGAAAAAGACACCAAAAATCCATTAGTATTTTTATTTAGAACCGTGCCAATTCCGTAGGTTTCCATTTCCCTATATAGAAAAGAGAAATTGGCAGGACCCCATGTTTACTCACTCTAAGCAATCCAATCAAAATGCCCTACAGATATAATATGGATGATTTGTTTAATAAAAGCCATGTTTCAAATCGATAATTGGGAACTGTAAGAATCATACTCAAGAGCATAAAAATCAACAACCCACAATTTGATGACAAAAGATCACCATGATTTCATATCGAAAAGACGGAATCCAAGGTGGGGCTGCAAACTTACAGGGATCCAGGGAGCGGCTATGTGCCCTGAATGCTGTCATGTGATTGGCTATGGCACTTAGCCAGGTCACTTAACCACTCCTTTGATCTCAACTCGGCTGCAAAACCGGTCGGGTATTCAATCCGAGTCCCGACTTGTTATTTTCATATTTGAATCCTTTACGTAAAATCTGAATGTGCATTTGGGATGGATTTGGATCTGTCCAATCTGGTTACTTTTGGATTCAAGTTGGATTCAAAACAACATTTCAAGTCGGATCTCCAAATCAAAATCCAACCCCTTTGCATTTTTTACATGTAAATAACTTGTTTTTGTTTTATTTTTTCCGGATCCAGTATTATCACATGTATTTCAGATTCATCGGATCTGATTCGGATTTGGATATAGTAAAATCTAACCCAAATCAGACCGTTAGTGCCCCTAATCCAAGGTTTACTTGAGTGAGAGAAATGTTCCTGACCTTAGTGTACAGGGGGGCCTCATCACAAATTAAGAAACACAAGGGGCTTCGAATGTCTTGTTATTTAGCCGTTCTCTGTATGTCATATAAGTTGATTTTGCTTTAGAAAAATTTAGTGGCACTCTTTGAGGATTTTTTTTTTTTTGAAAGAAAAAAAGAGAAATTGAGGAAATTTTATTAATTGTCTGCAATTAGATTGTCTTGTGTTTGCAGCTTTAAATCTTGCCCAGATTTCGGATCTGTCTGTTTAAAGATATGTAGGAAAAAAGGGCAGACCATGTTAGGCTATGGGAGTTCACCTTTTAAGAGTAAAGAAATTGTGGGCTATGCAAGACATAGCCAACAGAAGGAGAGCATAAAGCAGAGGCTGAAGATAGTCCACCTTGATCAAAGTTAGGCTATTTTGAAAGTTTTTTTTTTTCACATAGGGGAAAAGACTAGCTAGTGGAGGCCAACAATATTAAAAAAAATAGAAGAGAAAGATACTTTTTTGGACATTATTTTATGAATAACATGTATTGGATTTGTTGGTTGCTGCTAGCTTTCAAATATGCTTCACGCTTGATATGAATTGGCTGTGTATTTCTTTCGTGGGGGACAAGCTAAAATGTCTCACATTTTGCTTTCTCCCTTGGTAATACCCATTGTGCTTTACTTCTACTTTATAATTCTGTCTTTTATGAAGTGAATCATGCTAATAAGAACTTATAAGTAAAAAAACAAAGTGGATCTACTGAGGATAACAAAATTCATCACATGGTGTGGGTACTTCAGAAGGCTATTTCCATTACATGCCTAAATAGTTGAGGCAAAAAATAAGCAACTTTTTCTTTGTTTTGATAAGCAAGCTGGGGTTAGTCCTACCTCTACCAGTTAAAAAAAAAACAATAGGCAACTAATTAGCACAATGTGACAGCAGTTGTGGAATACTCCAACCCATATTTTACTTCATGGCACATTTCACCGTCAATACATTGCAAGGATTGGTCACATCTTCTGAAAATTGTTATGTGTATTGTATGACAACTAGGGAAGCAGCAGATCAGGTCATGCTGAACTTCAGCTTTTTGCTCATGCCAACATCATGGTCGTTTGTTTGCATTTTGGATGAATGCCATGTAGCGTATAACTGTTCCGTCGACTTTTTAACTTTTCAAAATACAAAACGGACGGCCAGGATGTTGGCATGAGCAAAAAAAGCTCATGTTCACCATGACCTGATCTGCTTCTGACAACTAGTTGTGAATTTGGCAACAGCCAGCTTTTTCATTTTATTTATGAATCCCCTGATTTTTGTTACCTTTTTGGTTAGGCTAAGGGCACATTTGGAAGAGTGAAAAACTCTCATAGGAAAAGAAAGCTTTGCCTGTGAGAGTTTTTGATATGAGAAGTTTTTCAAAAGAAACTTTTTTACTTGTTTGTGTAGCGTGAGAAAAACAAAGTGGGAAAATGTGAAAAAATGAAAGGGAGGAAGAGGAAGGTGGTGGGTGGTAGGTGATGGTGACGGTGAGATGGTGGGTGGTGGGGAGTGTAAAAATAAATTTTCTCTTGGTAGGAAACATTTTTCCGCCCCCTCCATGAAAGAATATTTCTTATCAAAGAGTATACTTTTTAGAAAAATTCTCTCAATAAAAAAGTTTCTATCGTTTGGAAGGATCGAAAAATCGGTAAGGATTTTATCATTTTGCATCACTTTTTCTACATCTTTCTCGCTTCCAAAAGTGCCTTGAAGGAAAAAGCTTGATATCATACATTGGCAGGATTTTGGTTGGTAAAACCCTCCATGAGTTTTGAACCATGGTCGTCCCATGTCAGGTGACAAACCATAATAGCTCCTGGCCAAGAAAGTCTAGCCCTTCAAAGCATCCTCTCAATTTTTAATCACCACAGAGAGTGTGGCTGCTTTTCTCATTAGAAAAAGGCATGATGACAAAGCAGGATGATGTATGCACAAGAAGTGAAGTTAAATTTTTTTTTTTTTTCAAAAGCAAGCTAGGGTTAGGCAGACCTCCACCAGTTATGCAAGCCACAAGCACAAAATTCCGGCATCCTAACTAACATCCAAGAAAAAAGAAACTGGCACCCACTTCACCACACAGAAGTTGGAACTGCTTGAGGCTTTGTGAGTTTGACCAGTGAGGTGATTCATCACTTGGTTTAACCATATCAGGGAGGAAAAGCAAACCTTACCTATAAGACAACTAATGGTCCAGATTTTTCACCTTCAAGTGGGCCCAAACAAAACATGAAACTAGACTTGGATGGTCTAAACCGCTGGGCTGCTAGTACTTGGCACGGGATAGAGTGGGTTTGGTCTAAGCCCACCCAGCATGCGCTACCAAATTCTTTTGAATGGGCTCACCTTTGAGCTTGTCCTGAGAAAACACAGGCTCAAGCTTCTCTTTTTGTTACAAGCTAAATCAGAAATTCAAAATCGAGCCCAGACCTGATCCAATATGATACAAACCGAGCCAATACCCACCTTCAAATTTTACCCCCAACAAACTCTTTACATAGATCAAATCACAATATTATCACTAGTGTGAAAAAAGAAAAAGAAAAAAGATATCATTCCTAATTAACTACCAACAGATTGAACCACCAAAAACAGAAATTTAGAGCACTGCCATTTGAAGAGTTCCCAACTACATTTATCAAAATAGAAAAAGCATTTCCTTTATCTCATCTTCAAGGTTCAGGTTACAGCCAGTATCAAACTAACAGCTACTTAAATAGATGCCCATAGTCCAAACACTAGCCTCATGTACTTAAACAATAGGCCGCGATTACCTATGCTACATAAACCAAATGAAATAAATAGGCTGTGATTACAAAGAACCATCCACTAAAACCTCCTATAAAATTTCTTTAAAAAAAAAAAACAGAGAAATGACAACAGATCTTAGATTCCCAACAAAGTTAGTAAAACCCTGATAAATTAACCAAAAGAACTCGTCAAAAACTAACAAGCCAGAAAGCAAAATTTACCTCAAAATGGTTAACTAGACACGTCTAAGAAATTTCATTTCAAGCATAAAAGTCATTCACTAGAACCAATTTATTATACGTCATAAAGAACCTACAGTTTACAATTTCCAAAAGCCCCCCCCCCCCCCCAAAAAAAAAACTTCTTGTAACCAAAGAAAAAAATAACGAAAACCCATTTATTATGAACAAAATTATTGTCCCTACAACAAAAACCCATAACCCATTTCCTAAAACCTATCATACAATAAGCAGAAGATACTGACAATGATAGGAAAAAGCCCATGTAAAACCCAGCTAAGAACTGCTCATCATTTACAGAAACAAGAGAAAAAGCAAAAGGGAAACTTCCAAACTGATTGATTCACACCACCTTTTCATCTTGACAGGAAAAAACTGAAACAGCTCTGTGATGAGCCTGCACACTTGCCTTCACAGCCATCACCGACTTCGAAATAAAGTCTAAGACCTCTTTCACCATCAAATGGAAGATGTGGGCCTTTACTTGTCCCCTCTTTGGGCATGGACGCCGCTTTCTTGCACCACTTGCCAATCCCATCCCTTTCACCACAAATCCAACACCAGCCATCAAAGATAGACAAATAGAGAGAGTGAAGAATGAAAAAATCAAGAAGAGGACTGTGGAAGAGAGAAAAAGGAAGACTTGAAGTTAAAAACTTCCGGACCCTGAGCGTGTCTGGACGCCAACCTGGTCTTTATTGAAACTGCTACGGATTGCTTCCAATCACGATACCATATCTATGACAGTTTTTTTTTTTTGTTTGTTTTTCCCTTGTTACATGTGAGAGAGGACTGGGTGCCAGTCAGTACTGGCTGCAAAGTGTCCAAGTGTCACCTGGACCAGTTCAGGCCAGATCCCGTCGATCCAGGGTCCTCGTCCGGTCTGTACCCTGCCCAACTTTGGATTTTGATGTAGAGGTGAAAGTAGGGCTGCCAATGGGTGGGGTTTGTATCGGGTAACTGACTTGACCCAAACCCAAATTCTTGAGTATAAGCATAAAAAATGCCAACCGAGATCTTTGCAATCCACAAGAGAAAGAGCAAAAAAAAATAAAAAAAGAGAGAAGGATACAAAATTTATGTGATTCCACACAGAGGCCTACAACCAGGGACGGAAGGAGCAGCAAAATTCTACTAGCAAGGTGCGAGAAAATACAAAGTCTAATTTCAAAGCTCTCAAAACCCTAATCCCCAATATAGTTGAAACTTTGGTAAAGAACTTTGAAAGAAGGCATATATATATATATATATATATATATATATATATATATATATATATATATATATATATGAATGGCCGAAAACCCTAGCCGGTATAAAAGGGAAGATTACAAAACTGAAAATGAAAAATGATTGTATTGTCTTTATAAAATAACAATTTTGAAAATACTTCACAATTTGCCAAAATCCTCTCTATGTCCAAAATTTTTTATTCTCAACTTTTGCAGGATATTTTTATCTTTCGCACAAGTGAACCTGCTAATATCGCGCTATAGATACATATGCCGTCCGAGGGCCGCAACATCTGAATAAAAAAAAGATTTGCATGAACATTTCACAGACCTGATGAAATTCACATAAATTATTTGTGAACATTGTTAACTTGAATCCCAACACAGGGGATTCACATATGAAATGCGCAGATCTTTCAAGATTTGCAAGCATGATGTGAACCTTCTAAAATTTAAAAGTTTCAACTCGACATATTCGCTCCATACATTTGCAGCAGTCTTGAAATTCGCACAAACATCATGCAAACCTCCTTTAACTAAAAACTCGTTTAAAGAACGTACATCAACAAATGTATGTCCCACCTTTGCAAATGTGCATTGTGAATATTTCTAACTTCACATATTTTTTTATTTGAACTCGGCAAGTCCGCATCACACATTTGCGGAATGTAACAACCTTCACATAGATATCATGCAAACATTTTTAAACTAAAAATTCATATAAAGTCTGAACGTACATACGCAAATGTGTGTTTGACATTCACAAATAAGTGGTTCGAAAGTCCTTACCTTCACATGTTTTTTTATTGAAGCTCAACAGGTTTGCATCACATTTGCAGTCATCCTCTTGATGTTCGCACAGACAACTCATGAACCTCCTTCGTATATGCAAAACATTTTACCCTGAACATTCACATATTTAGCATGTAAAGTTGTGTTTCTCTTTACCCTCGTGTGTAATGTTTGTAAACCTCTATACACACATTAAATGTGATTATTCAAACTTTGTTTCATAATTGAGGACCCTTTTCACATAACATTAGGGTTTCTTGGGTCGCAAAGCTCATGGGATATGACTTTGAGATCCAATACAAAAAAGGCTTGAAGAACAAAGCGACTGATGCGCTTTCTTGACGATTTGAGAAAACACAGTTTTTGCACATACTTATCACTATTATGTGATGTATGAAGTAAGGCATGTAATGCCCAAACAAACTATAGTAGTATCCATAAGATTATGTATGAGTTGGGTACGAACTCGCAAAGTCACCCTAACCACACGATTAAAGGTGGGGTCCTTTTTTTACAAAGGACATATTTACTTGTCGTTGAAAAGCAATGTGATTTGAGCTCTATTGCATGAGGTGCATGACATGCCGAGTGGCGGACACGAGGGCATATCCAAAATATATCAGAAGTTGAAAGCCCCCTTTTACTGGCCAGACATAAAGGCTTGTGTCTGTGAATATGTACGCAAATGCATAGTTTTTCATGTGAATAAGTATGAGGCAATGAAATCACCCAGGTTGTTATGACCTTTGTCGATGCCCGAGCGAGTGTGGCAAGTTATCTCCATGGACTTCATGAAAGCCTTGCCCTTATGTGAGTGGAAAGAGGTCATCATGATTGTGGTGGACAGGTTTTTCAAGTACGATCATTTTATTGGATTGCCACAAAAGTATTCTGTTGAGCTTTTTGCTAAGCAATTTGTAAGCCACGTGGTAAAGATCCACGGTATGCCAAGGAACCAGAACTTGATTTTCTTGAGTCAATTTTAGACCACATACTTCAAGCTAATTGGGAAAAAGTTTAACTATAGTACCACTCACCACCATCAAATGGATGAACAAACATAGATCGTGAACAAGACAGTAAAGACCTACCTTTGTTGCCTTCCCTAAAGACGTCCAAGCCCTCTAGACCAAGACCGCACCTGAAGGAGCAGTGCAATATCATTTTGTGTTGTTTTTCCTTTTATAATCACCTTCATATACCCTGACCACACCTGAACGTGTAGTGTAAAGTTCATAATTTTTTTAATTTTTTTCAAAAATAATAAGGGATTATCTCGATATTTTTATGAGTAATTCACCAACACTTAATTATCGATGAGATTTTTTAGATTTTTATTAAGTTATTTAACAGTTACAAGCTTTTTAAACATCTTTGGATTTGGATCTCAATGAAAGATCCACAAGGATCAACCCCCATGAAATCCAGTTCAAAATATGTAATTGAGATGCCTAGGATCCACTGGATCTCCTAGTTATATGAGTTTTGATCCTCATAGTGATATGAATTTGTAAAACACTATAATTAAAGCTCAAATCCATCCATTAACTGGACCAGTCTAAGTTTAGAATAGTTTCAAGTTGGATCTCGAAAGAGACCAAAACTTCTCAAAATTGTAATACTTAGGTTTGGGTCCATTAGATGAATCCAATCTCAAAATAAGTTGGACCCAAGAGTGATCCAAATTGTTGAATTGATTGGGTTTAGAATTGGATCCAAATAAAGGAACCAACTTTAAAACAATTATATATATAATATATTTATGAATGAATATCAATTTAGATCCAAGATTCAAACAAAACCCAAGGTGGGTCTTATTTTAAAAAAACATAGGCATCAGATCCATTCGGACCCACCCAATAAAACTATATTATTGTAATGTTTTAAACTCATTGGATTGGAATTGGATCCAAAATGACCCAATCCAATCCATATGCCTTGGATTAGATTTGGATTTAAAATCCAAATCCAAATCACATTATATATATATATAATCGATTGAGTTGGATCCAAATAGACTCAACCCAATCCAACAACCTAACACACTTTTTAAGTATTTTGGGTTTGGGGTTGGATCCAAACCAAACCCAAAAATTATACCCCCATCGCCACGAAGGGAGTTATAGAACACCCTTCTCTCTCACTGGTTTTCAAAAAAAAAAAACGACAGACCCCACCTCCTCTCTTCTTCTTCACTCTTCTCTCTCGACTCTCTCGCCCTCCCTCCCTGTGTATGCTGCCACCCCACCACCGGGAAACTGCACCCAGACACTCCCGATGTGAGGCCCAACCCACCCCTTCTTCTTCTTCTTCTTCTTCTTGCTTTTTCGGCAAGTTGCCCGCCCTCTTGCGCTTTTCAGGCTCACAGCGGCGCAGCTAGCGCTGCCATCCCCCTATTTTATGGGAAAACCAGCA
Organism: Nuphar pumila; assembly: GCF_984573655.1. Lineage (NCBI taxonomy): Eukaryota > Viridiplantae > Streptophyta > Magnoliopsida > Nymphaeales > Nymphaeaceae > Nuphar > Nuphar pumila. The sequence goes on along the minus strand of NC_143252.1, from coordinate 20,477,191 downwards.
GTAGCAGCTGCTACTGCTTCTACTTGTACTGCAGCTGGCTAGAGGCCACCCGAGTTCAAGGTGCATCGGCCACCTTCCCCATCCACTGCTTCCCCCTTCCCCTGCCTGGGTGCCGTGAGCCTGTTGGCTAAAGGCCACCCAGGCCAGGGTGTTCTTGGGCCTCGGGTGGGGGCTAGACTCAACTGAGTCGAGCCTGCCAGCCACCCTGCACCCATGGGTGCTGCCCCTAGGTCGCGGGTGGAAGGCAGCGAGGCTCGACTCAGCGAGCCTCCAAGCCGCCCCGACTCCCCCCTGTGTTCTCTTTTCCGACGAGCCACCAGCGGCAGTGCTGCTGCCAGTGTGCTCTTTGCTCCCTAAGCCCGACCCAATCAAGTCAAGTTCGGTTTCCTCGAAATCAAGCTTGACTTAGTTTATCACAAAAAAGCTATGCTCAGTTTCCCCAAAACCAAGCCTGACTCAGTTCCTCATAACCGAGCTTGGATCGAGTTCCTCAAATCGAGCCTAGCTCGGGTTCCCTCTAACCGAGCCTTGCCTCAGTTAGATCCAACAGAGCCTGGCTCGGTTCACTCGAATCGAGCCCAACTTGGTTAAGATTGTCCCCCCAGCCGAGCTCTTCCTGTGTATTTCTTGTAGTGTCAGCTAAAACTGAGCCAAACTCAGTTAAGCCTCCCTAGCTGAGCCCTGTTAGTGAGCTCAAACCGAGCCTGATTCAGTTCGAGCCGGCTTTGTTCAATGGTAACCAAGCCAACTCAATTCAAACCTTGATTGAGCCCGACTCAGCTCAACTAAGTCGATCCTAGCTCAGTTCACTTCTCAACCGAGCCAACTCGGTTTGTTCTTAACTGAGCCAACTCGATTTAACCAAAACCAAGCTTGTCTTGGTTTAACCAATGTCGAGCCTGGCTCGGCTCAACCCAACTGAGCCCAGCTCGGTTCTGCCTAACCGAGCTTGTTTCAGTCCGTTCAACTTGAAATTGGTTTGGGTTAGATCCCGGTGCCACTGTAGTCGCCACCTTCGCCAAAAAATATATTTTTAATTATCGGTCTTGCCATAGTTTCGCAAACACTTGAGCGCTTTGAACTTGCGCATCCACGAGTTCTCGTACCTCCGACATAAATACTGAGGCACAGACAAGCTACCGCTTTTTGCTCAAACTCGTTAAAAGATCGCACTTTTTCTGGGGTAGGGAAAATACATGTAATGTCCACGATTGTGCAATCCTAATATAAGTATTTCCTATTTACGTCAAATATATATCTATATATACTATCATTATATATACATATATATGAATGATTTATTTCAGTATGTAGTTTTGTGTACTCCTACTTTATTTAAATTACGAGCGCATTTATTTACGATGACATTGATGTGAACACTACTTTTTTAAATTACTCATGCATTTATTTATGTACACAGTTTTGTGTATGCTTGCTTTATTTAAATTATACATGCATTTATTTACGATGGCATTTATGTGAACACTACTTTCTTTAAATTATGTCTGCATCTATTTACGTGTGCAGTCTTTGCATACACTTGCTTTATTAAACTATACATGATTTACTTATGTGCGCACACTTTAGTGTGCGTACACATGCTTTAAATTCTCTTTTCAAAGAGCACGTGTACAAGATTTTACACTCGCATGCATCAGACATTCTCAATTATCGAATTTTATGAAACATTAACTCTGTGTGATTCAAACATTAAAAGATTGTTCAAAAAGGAATAAGTATGGTATGTTTCAGAAATATGCAACTGAATCTATTTTTGAACTAGCAAAATACAAAACTCCGATTATGTAGACTTTGGTCAAACGTACATCAAGTTTTCCAATATGCATATGAGAATAATCTAGATCTACCTCAACTTGAGGATCAGGATATCGTTTTGATAATGATAATCTCTTAGTATACCCCTCTTGGTTTTCAAAATAGAAGCATTAATCTTTTCTGAAAACCAAGTTGATTGTCGTCATTGTGTACTATAAGACATGTGAGATATGCTAGTATACTAATGAATGAGTCAAGGTTTATGGAAAACCTTGAAGTGCAATAATGCATCGTCCTATGAAAAAATCACATGCAAAATTCAAGGATCGCCTTCACACGCAAGATGCTCAATCGGTTTCAAGACTAGAGCATGGTGAATGGGTTACAATAATAGCAAACTTGAGAACCTGCCTAGAACAGGTAGATAATGCCTACTTGAGTGAGACATGTACCAATATCGTAAAACCCCTTAATAATAGAGGACTTAATAACTCATTCACACATAACGCCAATCTGAAAAATATATGAGGTATACACTCCTATGAAAAAGTTGTTAACAAATATGCTCCATGAGTAACAATAACTTGGTGTTCCCAGTCATCAGATTCAGGGGACAAGGCTACCAATTATTATCCTAGGTGGTAGATCCCATAATTCTTATTATTTGAGAAATTTTGTCTCGGTAGCTATATTGTCTCCTTTTGATCGAATTCAGTTAATCCTTCGGGGCACTAATTTACATGAAATAACAAACCCTCGAATAGACTCAGTATGTATCCACAATTTTGTCCTATGGGTACCCACAAGTAGGTTAATAATAAAACAAAGTCATGATATTCACACTGCTAATAAAAAATGGAAATGATATCCTGCTTATACAAATTCGTTGATCGTTTGGTTACATGTGCTTAATACTTGTATTAGTTTTGTTCAACTGCATAACATCATTGTACCTAACAAGCTTTTATGAGTTTGACCCTTTTTATGAGATTCAGGTGATGAATAAACAACTGCTATAGGCAATGGTACAATGGTGCAATGATGCAATGATGTCAAGAATCTATTATCTATGTTGTTCGCTCTGAACACATTTTGGCATTTTGTATATGGACTTTTTGTATAAAACTATTTCTATCTAATTATTTGGTTTGAATCTTTATTGTTTCGAATGATTGTGTGAAAATGCAGGCCCCAATCCGAGACATTTGGAGACCCAATTCATTTGCTGAATATTTTGCCTATAACTTGCTCAGGGTTCACTAACTTGATCTTTTCGAACAAATATTTCGTTGAACTATCATTTTAACTCTAAAAAGGGATTAACTATAAAATTTTAAATTCTTCATAATTTTTATAAGTTAAAAATTTTGGGGTGTTATATATAGACCCCTTTAAGATCTCCCTAGACCTGCTACATAACCCTTGGAACTGATCCCAACTTTACCTAAGACTCTACCCACATTCGGGACTCAAAAACCAAAACGTCATCCTGTTGATTCAGTAGAACACGTAGTTTTGACCGTTTGACCTCACATGCCTCTCCAATGCCCCAATCTGACATCTCTAACCCCCAACACCTATATTGGATCTAAACATATGTCCTTAGATAACCTTGGGATCAAATCCTTTCCAATATGGATTGAAACCCGCACTTGAACCACTTGTTGAACCCAAAATGGTCCTACTTGATTTAGCTGGATTGACCTTGTAGCTTCCTAAACCTCCTAAATCGTCACCATTAGAGACCTCCGACCCTTACCAAATCGTATTAATTAAGGTACAACACCCCTGACACATACAAAATCACAAGCATAATCCTCTCACTTCTGTCAAGCTCCAACTAAAGTACCCATTTGTTGCAAGCCTAGGCTCTCTTCAGGTCCAAGTTTCGAGCTGTCAAATTTGGTTCTTAGAAAGGATGAAACAATAACACAAGTCATTACTCCTCTATTTAAGGCATTATAAGGGTTCCCTCCCTTATCAGTGACCTCATATGAGCACAAGAGTGTTGCTTCTCTTGAAGTGGATCATGCTCTAAAGATGTAGATGTAAGATAAGATTCTCACTACGTTGAGGAAGAACATTGTGAAGGGCCAACAATGCATGAAACAAATCTATGATAAGGGTCAAATTGATCAGTCATTTAAGGGAGGAGACTGGGTGTGACTGAAATGCAGGTCTAGAGGCCAGAAGATTCTTTTGGGCCAAGATTACCATAAGTTCCTATCAAAGTACTATAAACAGTATATAGATATGAAAACTGGCATATCGTTTGGCACTCTCTGAAGAGGTAAAGATCCATCCCATCTTCCACATATCTCTCCTCAAATTGTTTCATGGTGAGCCTCCAATGGTTGTGGATGTGACCCTAGATAAAGATTGTGTGCCCCAGCCTACTACCATCTTGAAGACAAAGAGACTACAAAAGTATGATCGGATGATGTAGAAACATCTTATAGAGTGGTACCATCACATAAGGGATTCGGCCCAATGGGAGTGGGAATTCAACTTGAAAAAGAGGTTCTTAAATTTTGGACCTTGAGGGCTAGGTAAGACGGAGCATATGATGGAGCTATTACAGTACTAGATCTAAAGAACTCGCCAGATCTTATGCTCCAAGATCACTACAAGGATGAGGATCAATAGCAGTGACATTTCTCGCTGCTATTGGCCAATTTATCACCACTATAGGTCTATAACATTTACAAATAATGATCGCCATTTTTTGGCCTTAGTTAAGTAATAATGGCGACATTTATAGGTTGTCGTTAATATATGACCTAACACCAGTGATAAATCTCGCCGAAACTTAGAACACCACTAGCGGCGACCCACCCTATAATGATGGCATATCTATAATGGCAATATTTTTGTGTTGTCGTTTTAGGCTGTAACGAAAAGAATTAACTCATCATTATAGTCTATAACGACGAGAAGTAAGTCACTGTTTTAGGCTATGATGGTGACAATTACGTCATTGTTATAGGTTGTAATGCCGACATAGTGTTAAGGCCTATAATGACGACACATAAATGACACCGTTATAGGCCTTAAACCTACAAAAAATAAAATTTTATATTAGTTTTATTTTTTACATTAAACAAAACAGAAAATATAATTCAAATATATGCTTCAAACATATATCTATTCAAATATAAATATACACTTCTCCAACCTCCTCAAACATTCAACTTCAAATATACATTCAAATATAAGCATACACTTTAAAAAATAAACATACTTCTTCAACCTCCTTAAACATTCATCATGTCCATCCCCCTCAAACATTCAACTTCAAATATGCATTCAAATATAAATATACACTTAAAAAGCAAACACATTTCTCCAACCTCCTCACACATTCAACCTCTCCAACCCCCTCAAACATTCAATTTCAAACATACATTCAAATATAAACATACACTTTAAAAAACAAACATACATCATCTTTAAACCCCTCTCTTACATCCTCTCAAAACCTACAACAAACACACTTCAAGAATGACTACAATCTGACAATTCAATTATAATAATGTTAATGATTATGACAACAGTATAAGAATTCAGTCTAATAAGTTACAAATATTTTAATCACATTATGATTAAAAACTCGATAATGTGTTTGCCTTTTCCAGCACTTACATGAGAATATGGAAAAACATAAAGATAACATTAACAAAACATTTTTTCATATTCAAGAAGATATTATATATATATATATATATATATCAGTTTATATATATTTAAAATTAGTTTTTATATATATATAATCAGTTTCACACTAACTACAATAAAAAAAGATTTAGTACAGGCCAAACAGAAAAAGAGACTATAAACATGTTCATCTGACAAATATACATCAGGCAGTCTTATCTATGAGAAAATAAGAGAGATCTAGGATGAGGGTTCTATCTGAGAGAATCAATGAAAGTTTGCATCTGCTCTCTGAACTTTCTATTTTCTTTTCTTTCTTGCTCTCAGTCTTCTTTATCTCGCTCTCAGACTTCTTTCTCTTGCTCTAGTTGTTCACTTAATTGTTGGAGCTCTGACTGCGTTGCTGTCAGCTGAGAAGATAGCTTTGGAACATGGTTTTTCCTTTCGATGAAATGACAAATGTACTCATCCCTCTCACATGCCTAGACTGTTCATTGAGGACTTTGGCAAAGACAACTCGTTGCGACATCAATGGGCTTCCTTATGAAAAACATGTTTAATCACTTTCAATCTCTACAGAGTGCAGCTTGTTCTGCACAATGTTAACTAATGATAATGTACAAAATAGAATGAATGAGTGTAAATTCAACTTTGCTGCTACAAAGTGTGAGTTACTTACAAATGTATCTCCTGCTTTACTGCATATGAATGTTGTGTGATCTGAATATGCGAGTGTCTCTTTGTAGAACACACTCGTCGTCGGTTCTTGCCCATCTATTTTAATATGAAAATAACAAATTTAGAATCTATTAAATCAAACATATTTAACACTATACTACTATATGAAAAAAAACAAAGTTAGGAAATAAGAAACTTACTCTCATATGAAACCTATGGATGTACGAAGATGATCCACTGGTATGTTGGACCATCTGTTTTGTTCTATTCACAAAATTTTTCTCTGATGTTCACTGTTAACCAAAAGAAGATCAATTAGTTCACGAAAATCTAAAAATTTGCATATTTATTTACTTATAAATATATATCCAATATTTATCGTCCAATAGTCTTTAGTGAAAAAGTTGCAAATCCCTTTTCACACTTTGGAGTCGACTCCCTCAGGAGGATGTTTTGCTACTTTATCGTGGTTTTCAAACCTCATGTAATGTTTGTCAAAACTTTCTCGCACCCTTGAGTATGATAGCTAAAGTTGCTTATCCATGGTAGCACGATGTTCAATTATATTATTGTCTAAATCAAACTTCACTTGCACTAAATTATTATAGTATAGTTAGTAACACTTTTTTTATAACTTAATATGTTTATCAAAACATAGTTAGGCAATATACTTATATAAACTGTCTCACGCAACACCATCTTCACATCCTCTAAGACCTTTATCCATGACTTGTGAGTTATGTTGGTCTGCTTCCTGACGATGCACAAAAGCCTCTTAGAGGATATGGAAGCACCCTCGCCCACGACTCCTTGTGTCCCAGGCTTGATACTTACTAAAGTCTTTCGTTGCTTGATTTGCTTTTGGTGGGTTATATATTTGTTCTTCCCACGTTTGCGCTGAGAAGATTCTATAGTTGCTAGTTTGTTGTAAGAAACAAATATATATTGATAGGAATGACACTAATAAATTTTTAATTATATAAAAGAAATACTGGATTAATATTTACCTAAGGCCACCATGGACGGCTCTAGAGATGCAGTGGCCTGTGGTGTTTGGGGGGCATCTATTCCTCCCTTGAAGTATCACGCACATGTGATATTGATCTAGGTGTTCACCTTGGCTAGTGGGTAGTGAATTGTTCTACGGCAAGGAAGAATGTGCATGTCCTCATCGTGAATAACTATATGTCAGCATCTGTTAATTTTATGCAAACAATATTAGATCAGACTACAATGTACAAAATTGAATCATATAAGAATATCAAAGACATATCAGACTATATTATATAAAATAATATTAACAGAGCAATGACACATGCACTTACAATATGCTTCCTTTATGGCCCTAGATGCTTTTTCAACGCTTCAATAGGTAGATGTTTAACTGCATTTATATCAAATTTTGGGTCTAGCATTCTTCAGAAGGCCACCTTGAGTACGTATCATATCCTCTTGAGTGCATACTATATTCTTCACCGTGCAAATTTTTTCAAGTGTAAGAGCCAACTCTCCCTCTAATCCACTTAGGGTATTCTATACTTCTCTCTAACTTTCTTCTTCCCCTAAAAGGCCCTCTTTGTCGTTGAAGAGCATGCAACCTGCTGGGTGGCTACAAAATCGCCATTGGTGGCATGTTCCATGGACGACAAACTGGTGTCTTCGCTGCTCTTATGTCAATCTAAAAGTTTAGAGCAGAATATCGTAGGGTAATCCTTCATCTGATCCTTCGTGGCATGCGATAGAAATTTGTTAACCGCGTGAGGGTAACTGATTGGTTGCTAAGCAAACTCAAACTATCGAATGACTCGACTGACAATTTGACACTCAACTCCATTCATGTTGTGCATCCAAATGTTCTTCCAAGTGATATCCTTCACCCCATAGCCACATTGGCGTTCTCCTCCTCCTCCAATGTGTCTTTATAAGGACACCAGTTTACCTACATTTCCCTTATGGTTAGGCCTACATATATGTATTTATTAAAAATATATATGAAATATCAACAACAATACTTAGATTTGCTTTAGTTAGCTTATAAAGCGATGCAATGCAGTTATCACGTGACATGCGAGGACCCACCAATCTTTGATCACGACCCTCTTCATTGTATAACTGACTCCACATTGCAGCGCATGAAAATTTATAGGCAACATTACACATTTGAGGCATTTCAATAAATATATGCTCTCATATCCAAACCTGCATAACAATGATTAACAATGATTAATATATAATATATATCAAAACACTATATAAGTATAAAAATAACTATAAATCAAAAGTTTAGGTACAATGAAGAAATAAATACATCTAACAACACCAACATCCCAGCAAGATTTTTTCTTACGCTTCTAATGCTACTCAAACTTGCATACATGCAAGTGCAGCTTCTCCACATGTGTATTGATCAATGCGATCCAGGTCTTCCAACAGTTCCATGTACAATACATGAATCAACTTCTCACTAGTGTCGATGAATAAGCATGAGCCAAACAAGTATATTTAGAATACTTTCATCATCTTGTCCACTCTACTACCATCGTTCACTTCAAACACGGTAGTTTCGCCTTCATCATTCTTGTCTTATTGAGGTCATAATAGTTCTTAAACCATGAAAACTTGATCTTATCGCTTTCGAACACATCATCATTTGCTTGCAAATAAATATCACAGAAGTGCTTCAAATCTCCCTACCTCATGTCACTCAATGGCACTTCGGTCCGATGATTCGTGCTACGTCCTCCAACGTGATGGTCATCTCAAGATCTCTGAACTAAAATGTGTTAGTTATTGGATTCTAAAACTGCATAATGACTTCTAAGAGGGGGTGACTGGTGTTTCATGGTGTGATTACAAGAATTTACGAAAATATATTTGATCCAATAACTCATTTTCTTCCTCTGTCAGTGTTAAAAAGCATTGGTATGCTTGGTTTCAGTAGAATCAATGCATGCAGGATGTTGGATTTTCTGAAGCAATTGGCTGAGAATTCTGTAATCTAAATTAGTTTTACTCAAATTAGTCAATTTTAATGAATTCATGTATAGTAGCAATATATATATATATATATATATATATATATATATATATATATATATATATATCAATTTCATCATTAGAATAAGTCAATTGCAATGAATTTCTACATATTTCACACATACATAACAAACTAATAAATTACATTCATGTATGGTAGCAATTTCAATTTAATCAATGATTCTTACAAAATAACAAATGAACAAAATGCATGTCCATGAGCATCGGACTTTCTTTCCCACTATGACCTCTTTGTCGGAGCATGCACTTTTTCATGTGCATGGAGAACAACATTGGATTCCTAAGCAGTGTTCGCATCCGACCCAACCAAATGACCCTCACTTACATGTACTTCTTGATGATGGTCCACATTAACCCCAGCCCCTTGGTCAGGTACCTCCTCTGCCCTCTCACCACTGTAACTACAGGTGGCCGCATCTCCGGCTTCATTTATCTGGGCATTGAGGTTAGCAACAACTACATTGTTAGTCAATGGGTCACCCACTTCCTTCTCAGATGCTTCTGAGATTGCAGACAATATTATGTCTAAAAACTGCTCAACTTTTTTTTCATATTCTGCCTTAGATATGGGCCACTTTGAAATTTTTAGTTGTCCACTGTACGACAATTCAGTTTTTTTTTTTTTTGCAGCTCATTGCTTGAACGCAACTGTATGTGATTATTGATAGTGCATTTTTTTGAAAAACATCAAACACCCACATTTTTTACCATAGATATGGCTCCCTCTCTACCCGCTTTTGCACACTAAGTCGTGCTTCTAAATTACTAGGATGATCTAGCTCATAGTTCTTCATTAGCTTTTGTTGTTGTGCTTGTGAAATTTCTTATGATATGGGTGTGGTCATCTTCGACACAGTATTTTTCTTATTGATCATATTGTATTAATAAACATATTCAAATTTTTCTACAATAACAATACAGGGAATATTGAACAAGCATTGCAAAAAATAAACAAACTATTTGCATTTCAAAGAAAAAGGGAAACATTGTGCTTACCGGAAATAATAAAAAAACATTTCATTTCAAATAAAAAAATAAAAGTGAACACTATTTCATTCAGTCGTTAAACAAAATAGAACAATGATTTAGTCATTAAACAAAAGGGCACATTGTGCTTACCGAAAAATACTCTGTCGATAGTTCAGCAACAATGAAATGCCTCCAATGAATATTTGTCGGTCATAGTTGCCAAAAATATTTGATGGAAATAGTTGTCAAAAGGGAAGTAGGTTGTGGACAAAAGATAAAAAAAAAAACTAGATTATGTGAAAATAATCAGGTTGGGGACCACAATGGGTTTATATATGATTCAAGAAAATATTTTATAATAAATAAGTAATATCGTATATGTGTCATACTTTTGCAAATAGTTAAATATGATATTTGTGATATAAGGCAAGATTGTGTAGTATATTCAAATAAGTAAGATATTTGTCAATTTAATGGGATTTCGCAAATAAATTTATATGATATCGTGTCGTATATGTGAATAAATAAGATATTTTTAAATTTGGTAGTAAGTTTAGTTTTACACATAAATTTATATGATTTCGGGAAGTATATACGAAAAAGTTGGATATTTATGAATTTAGTGGTAAGTAGAGTTTCACACATATATTTTTGCGATTTCATGAAATATATGTGAAAGAGTAGGATATTTGTAATTTTGATGGTTTTAGTTTCCCCAAAAATTCACAAATAAATTTATGCGAGTTTGTGAGGTCTGAGTTTTCGCATAAAAAAACCTGTGATTCTGGATTTAATTGAGAGTTGAAATTAGTCGACGGGTGGTACAATTTTATCACAATAAGGCATAAATTCGCATTTGCGAAGGGTAAAAGGGTCCTAACGATATTGGATATTTAGATTTTGGACATCGTGAGAATATCATAAATTGTAAGGTTTTTAGGGAATCGGGTAAAATTATCCGTACAATATGGTCATTTTCCGACATAAAATTTTGTAGGACCCATGCAAGACAAAAATCATGAATGAGGTTGTTGGATCAGAGACCGTATAAGGTAACGGGGTTGGGTATCAACAGGTCGGGTTTGGTTCGGACCCAAATAGAACCATACTTGGCCACAATTTTTGGGTATAGTATGAGGTCTGGACCCGGGTCTAATCATACCCATTATAAGAGAAATTATACCAAGAACTACATGAACCAGACCCAATAAAATACTATTTTTTATCATTTTTACATTGAAAATTTATGAGTCTTACACGAAACTCTAGTCAGACCTATGTCAGGTATAAAATTTCACAAATTATACTCAGATCCATGTATTAATCGGACCTTCGGGTTCGAACCCGAGTCTTAATTGGGTCGTCTTATTTATCACCTCGCCCGACCCTATAAGGTTTGGTATAGGCCGGGTCTGGGTAAACCCAACCCATTTAACCCCGGTTTCTCTTGTTTGGTCGGAGCTGTCAAACCCCATCTGAGAGGTAAACTACCCAACCATAGTGTTTGGGTTGCCATTCATGACATCCAAGACAACTTGATCTTGTCTCGTTGGATCATCCGTAAATACGGATTAAAATAATGTGTGCTTTATGACGTAAACATGCTTGGTCACAAATTAAAATGAATTTTAAAATAAGAAACTTTGTCATTATCCCCTCGGTCGTCTTACAAGCCGGGATGTCATGGTAAAGTTAAATAAAAGACAGGATTGCAATTGGGAATTCAGGTTCTTTTAATAGACAAACGCCATATGACAGATGTTTAATTTGTGCTTCTCTTTGAATTTTCATCTTTCATCCTCCTTCCACTCTCCTAATACTTCTTCTTCTTCATCTTCCTCGCCCTTCCTCTTCCTTCTAGCCTTGTCGGTGGTGGCCTTGGTGAGAAAAGGGTGTGACTATGAGGAACCTACCACCAAGAAGGGGACAGATAAAGGCTCAGATATTCCGTTTCATATTCAGATCGCTCGTGGCACTTGTTGCCTTGGCTTCCGAGGGAGCACTGCCCGCAGAGGAGGCCGGTCTTAGTGTGCAGGAAGCTCCCGCCCTTCACAATTCTTGCTCAACCGAAGCTGTTTCGGGTATGGGACTAAGAGATGGAAAGATGGTTGGTTTGAGTTGAAGGATTTTGGCTTTTGGCAAGGATGATTTGATTTGATTTTGACAAAGAGGGATTTATTACTGCTGAAATTCAAGATTTTGGTCTTTATCTGCAGCTCTCATGACTCCTCTTTTTCCTTTTTCTGTTTCATTTGATGAGTAGGTTTTTTTTTTCTCTTTTTTTCTCATAAACGGTCTTTGGGATTTCCATCTTGAGTGGTATGTTTTGGGTTCTTATGATTGCTTATTTGTGTCGTAATTGATGGGCTTTTAGGTTTTCTTATCAAATAGTAGTTGTTTTAGTAAATCTTATTTCTGGCTTTTTTTTTTCTTCTATACGATAGACGGGTTCGATTGTTATACTTTTTAGCTTTATTTTTTTTCAGAATTTTGCAAGTAGTTTCTTAATGAGACTTTTTCTTTAGACTTTTTATTAAATTCCTCTGTTTTTTTAATAAACGGGTTCCTGTGATAACCAGTTTGTTGCTTTATTCACATGGATTTGGATAAGGACCTTGGTGTAGAAAAACGTGGTGTTTTCGATTTAATAGAATTCAACACAAATGGTTTTATTGCGTGATTTCTGTATTTGCTTGTTGCTGGGAAACAGGGTTCTCTGTTTAGTTTTTTTGAAAGAGACATAAAATGGTTTTCTTTTAGATTAAGTTTGAGGTTTCAGTAAAGCTTTTGCTTGTTAGATTCCTGTCGAAACATTTCAAGTGTCTACTTGGTTTTATTAAAGATAATTTTTTTGTTGAAGAAAGTTTTATGTTGCAATTGTTTTACTTTAATAATTTTGCTTTTGGAGGAACACATCATGAGCAAGGAAATGGATAAGCAATTCATCTTGATCAGCCTTCAGTGGAATCTGATGCAACTAGTTTGTACGCTCATCATGATCTTCAAGGACTCTAGTACTCGGAATTTTTAGAAGAGTGAAAAGTCTTTGTCGTTGATTCAATCAAAGCTCTAACAATATTTTTGAGGGTTAGAGCTTAGAGCTAAGAGTTTTTCTGTTAATGGGAATGTGTTAGAGATTGGGGGCCTTTTCTTTCCCCATTTGTTAACAAGTATAAAAAGCCTCTGTATACTCTCCTTTTTAATGAAGTATCAGAGGACCTGTATGTAACTCCGTTGAAGGTTAGGCGTTTGGTTTAAGGTTGAATCTTGAAGATTGAGGTGTTCCGGACAACATTGAGTGGATATTCTTCTTCAGATATGTGCTTTAGAACTTGTGGTCTGTCTTGTCAAGTCTTGCATATATAGTGGAAATGATGTTCGTCTTTCAGACATATCTTGTAATAAAGTTTTAGGTAAATGTGCGTGAAAAATAAAAAATTTGGTGCTCAGTTCCATGGTGATTATCTGCATTGCTTGGACTCCCAATTCTGGAAGAAACGTTAAAGAAAGTATAGATATGGATTTTCTTGATGGAAAGAGATAGAGAGGGTGGAGGGGCCATTATTAAAATGCCAATATATTGCTTTTGAATGTTCTTTTCCATTAAACCCTGTTGAGCTCTCTCTCTCTCTCTCTCTCTCTCTCTCTCTCTCTCTCCATATATATATATATATATATATATATATATATATATATATATATATGGAGAGAGAGAGAACTGAACATATTAGGTCTCATTTCTCGTTCTGCCCTATAGGTTTAAGTTTTAAGTGTTTTATGATAGATCTGAACTTGTAGATGCTCGACTTAGTGGGAATCGGCTCTTGGATCATATTTTTTTGATAAAAAAAAACATATTTTTGTAAGTCAAAAATAAATGATACCTTCGTAGCCATTGATTTTGGATAACCCCAAACACCTGTATATAGGTAAGATTATGGTGATCCAAAAACCTGTTCCCACTAAACAAAACCTGCAGATCACATCTACGGTGTTAGACACGAGAAATAATACTTACAGCTATGATTTATTTTTGAAGGAGCCTAACGAGACCTAACTAAAAAGGCCCTAAAGAATGCATTATATATATATATATATATATATATATAGCTCAGTTAGGTTAATGCTAGTGCATGCCTTGCGTACCAAGTTTTCTTTTGGGCCCTACAGTGATGCTCCAAACAATAGTTCTTCATCAATAAACACTTCTTCTGTGCCCAAGAAAAATATATAAAAAACTTAAGTCTTAAATTGCAAACTTCATTAATTGTCTTTGTTTTTTTTATGTTTCAGCATATTATGATACTTTTTTATAAAATTGGGTAACTTCTCAATTATGACAACCACTTGAAAAGACTAGTCAAAATTCATGCTTTCTACCTTAAGTTGTTGAACCAGCAACCTGCATCCCATCAACTTGGGGTAAAAGTGGCTTGTCATCAACAAACTCGAAATCTATATATTTTACTAACCATAAACTTACTCTTACATGCATCCTTTCTATTATATTTGTTTTGAAGAGCTTTTCAAAACTTTTTTGTAGAGTCTACTTCAGAGTAGATATCAAAAAATGAGTTAGACCCATTAAGGATGTGTCCTCGATACCCAAAGTCATCTTTCATCTACTTTCAGTGCTTCATATTCTCAGCAATGGTCTATTCTTCTCGTTCAGAGATGACATGTACTCCACCTTAACCATGGTTTGAAAGATGATCTGCTAGCGTTTGAAGTTAGTCACATTGATCTGAGACAGTTTGGGAATCTCTTAGTTCTCGATCTTCACAATCGATGTCATAGAGCTAAACTATTGCTTTTGAATTGTTGAAAAAAATTTGACCTTCATTCTTGATCATGGGACCTTTGCTTGAAGGCGTGCAACAAAGCGCTTTCTCAAAAGTGACAGTTGTTCCACCAGGTTCAAGCCTGAGTGCAAAAGGATTGTTCGCATCACTTTTGGGATACAACTAAGTCTCACCTCTCGTGCAATACTAGCCACCCCTACCACTGGGTTGGCTAGTCACTACGGCATAGTCCCCCTGAACAACTTCACAATGAGGACAAATGAGAGAAAGAAGAAGACTATAAGGAAAAAAATAAGAAAGAAAAAGAAGTTTTGTAATTCTTTTTTCGTCTTTTAAAACTTATCCTCGCAATGTCCCATCAAGAGCAGCCACCGACCAAAACTGGGTGTCACGTGCACAAGTCATCTCAACGTGTTGAAACATTGCGGCTAACCCAAAATAAAAGTCACAAAGGAAATTCGCATGCCATAAAGAAAATTTTCAAGTCAAAAAAAAAATTGCTAACTCATAAAGAAAATTTGTGAGATAAAAGGAAATTTACAACTCATAAAAGAATTTTGCGAGACACAAAGGAAGAAATTTGCAATTCATTTCTGAGAGACAAAAGTGTCCAAAAACATAAGTTAAAGATCGGACTAGACCAAACCAAGTCTAAATCAAAGGCCGAAGCCTGGACTAAAACAAATCAAAACCAAAATATATATCAATATTTACTATTCTTTTGACAAGCACAAAATCTAATGCCCCCTTGAGGGCTTTGCCTCAAGGCAACACACCTCAACAGTTAATTATACAGAGAATGTGTGTGTGTGCATATATAAATATATGTATACAGGTTAATCTAACATTAAACTATTCAACTTTATAAAAATGACTAAAATATCTTTAAAAGCATGATGCTTACGGCTACCTTTGAACATTATAAATCTTTTGAACTTAAAAGGAATAAAAAAGTCAAACAAATCCATCAAGTTTACCTTTTTTACCTCAAAAAGTAATCATACATTAAAAAAATATTACTTTTAATGGTATTTTAATTATTTTAATATAATTGAATCATTTAAGGTTAAAAACAACTAGTTTAGTGTTAGATTAACCCTATATATATATATATATATATATATATATATATATATATATATATATATATATATATATATATATAACTCATTCATATTTTATACATTACACATTTTTTTGGCAAATTATTTTTTTAAACTAAGAGAGAAGCTTTGCTAGGGTTTTTTTCCTCTTAGGCTTTCCGAAGGTCGTTCGCCTGTAACATAAGGCCGGTCGGTTAGTCTCCCTCCCCCTAGAACTGGGTGCTTGACACCCGAGTTGGTGGTCAAGCTGGTGCAGTCCCTCCTGTGACTATATTTTTCTGGTTATGATAGAGGGGTGGTACTTGAGGTTGAGTGGCTCGTCCCATCCCCTATCCCCATGGGGGGGGTATTCATGAGGAACAACAACACGTTGGACGTGCTGCTACCTCCAGCGATCTGCAAGTGATTTTTTTCCAGCAAGATCGTCGATCTGGCATTAACCATTCTACTAATGTGCATTCTGGTGGTGTCATTGTGGGTGGTGAGTTGACGTAGACGATAACCAACATTGATCATGTGTTGAGGAGCATTGATTTTGTTGAGACTGTGCCTAGGGAAATAGGTGTGACGGTATAGTCTTGCGCTACATCCATTTAAGTGAGCTCTGGTCCTGCAGCTGATCAGGTGATGAGAGCTCACGTTGTGGGTGGCCCGGCGCTGCTATCTGCTAGTAATGCCCAGGCTATGGGTCTTGGATCTCTGCAATTTTTAATCCAAGATCAACCTGAAGAGTTGGTATCGGGTCAGGAAGCACGTTCTCCTTTATGGCTATTGTTGATGGTGATAGGAATAGCGTGGATAGTGGGGTTAATGGTGTTTCGGATGATATTAGTGTTGGTACAAATCTTGACTAAAATAATATTTTGAAGATCCCAAGCTTAGAGGCACGTTCTTAAGATCGCTATCTTTAGAACTTCAATCGCCCCACTATCAACTTGTAGATTTCTATGTTTAAAGCAAGACTTGACCCAAGAAAACGACTTCCCTGTGAAATGATCCTTCTTTTCTGTTCAAACCTTATAGTCAAAGAAGCCATTACAATCTCATGGAAAAACGCGGAAATGGCCATTTTCTAATGGGATGTGAAACAAATGTTCCCCATGGAAAAGTGATTTGCAATGTATGAGGATGGATCAGTCTGACTACAATGGATTGTTGGATCCATGTTAAGTCCCCCACCACCGGTCTCAATTAGGGCTGTCAATGGGTCGGGTCTGGTTTGAACCCAGGTGGAACCAGACTTTAATCAGATTTTCAGGTATGGTAGCGGGTCCTGACCCAGGTCTAATTGGATCCACTATAAGAAAGCCATACCCAGCCCGTAAGAACTACATGAACCAAACTCGAACCATACCCGGTAAAACCATATTTTTTATCATTTTTACATTGAAAAATTGCAGGTCTTAATCGGAACTTTGGTCAGGTCTGGGTCTGGTATAAAATTTCATAAACTATACCCGGGTCCATGTATTAATCTAAAAAGAAAAAGTCAACTTTATTTTCTTCATTGAAAAATCACGAACACCACTGTTTTCTAGTTTAGCCCAAACATTCATGTTTTGTAGTAACCTGTGTCAAAGAAATCGGCAATGTTTTGAAAAGATAGAAATTTTATCACGCGATATTTTCAAACACCGATACATTAAAAAAAACATGATATTTTCATGATAGGTGTGTAATCACATTGCACCTTATCTCAATTCAATTAGATAGGTGTAAATTTGAGCATTAAAAAAAAATTGTTTCTTTTATGGGTTGAAGACATCTAGCTAGTTTGGAGACATTTAAGGTTATATCAGAGGGTCTCCCCATGCAGCCATTGGGTTGTACAATTTGGTATATCGTGTTTGACACTATTGGCAAACAGTATTTCACCTTTTTTATTTTATTTTTTTGTAAAATAGATTTCATTCGTTGAAATTCTTTGGAGCGCCAAGAGTATGATTCGTGTGTCCCAAAAGAAAACTTGGCCGGCAAGGCATGCAATCATGTTCAACTGGACAAGTGTGATCACTCTGATTGGTTTTGGAGTGCATTTGTTTGATAATGGACAGTCCTATTTCGAAATTAACTCAGCTAAAACCTTGGAAAGATTTTACCCATAGATTTCTTTTTCTTCTTCTTCTTTGATTAATTTTCTTAAGCTTAAGGGCCAAGCCATGTGTTATTTGAGCCTGAGATTCGTCGGTTATGAGTGCAATTTAACCACCCAACTATCTCATCTTTAATTTAAAAAAAGAACTTTTGACGCATAATCATAGTTGTCGTAATCTATATTTTTTAATTAATCCTCTCCCTCTCCCTCTCCCTCTCCCTCTCGTGGAAGTTGACTTGTATATCAAGTTCTACGTGAATTTCACCTATTATACACAGAGACATAGGGAAAGGGTTAGTATTTTGTCGAGTAACTATGAGCTACAAATGAGGCTTTCTTTTATAATTTTTTATTTTTTTCATGAATCTAACCATATATAGATGTGATTTACATGGTTTGGTTAGAGGGAATCAAAACTCCGCCATTAGGGAGGTTTTGACCCTATTAGTACCCGTTCCAAGCCTCGATAAAGAATGAGGGTTGATATCAGTAGCAAACGGCCATCAAACTCTAGCCACATCTTATTAAAATGAATCCCAAGAGATTTTCTTTTTATGCTATGGCATTCTCTGTATCACGGGTATAGAATTTTTTGCAAATTCATGATGTATTATACTGCTCAGTCTGGCCAGCCTAACAGCCAAAGGTTGTGCACCTGTTGAATCATTTTGTTGGCCCTGCACACCACCCCGTACATAGTTGCCTACCGAAAGTTGATCAAGCGCATCTCCAAATGCATATTTTACCTTATCATGCCACTTACGTGAATAGTCATCTTATATCGACTAGCACCTCCAAACAGTGCACGAATGCCTTAACCTTACGTGCCATTAGAGCATATCGTGACTCCATGGGCACGCCTCCAACATAATCTCGCCACTGAAGAAATAAGGCCTTGCAACCTGTCGTTCAAAGACTAGTTGATGATTGCATGTCATAGCGAAGAACATCACCTAGACTCGTTCGTCGACCCCTATGCATTCACTCGCCTAGCCCCGAGTCACCATACTTGGTTGAAATTGCGTAAGGTGATTTGCGGAGGAATTAGCCCTAACCCACAGGGGACCTCCGTGTATCCAAACACTACGTGTGGGAAACTCATCCAAATCAAGAGGTCATTAATCAAATCTCCAAAGGCAACATCATCTGATTTGCTGGCATTGCTTAACCAAAACGCTCCATGTTTGTACCGCTACACACCATCGCACCAACGACAACACAGTTGTCTATCGCATGTCATGCTACCACTACACCTCATTGATCAAACCAAAGTATACAGCATGTTCCTATACTCGATGCACTTTTCACTCAGTAGAGCTCTGCACTGCACATGCCTTATTCTAAAGGCTCGATCTGGGACACTATAACGAAGCCCGATCATAGTGAGAAGTGAACAAGGGTACAAGGCATTCACTACAAGCAACGTACTATGACATCATGCAACCGTAGTGAAAAGTAAACAATGTTGTAGGGTGTTCCCTGTAAGCAATACTACTACGACAAAACCCGACAATAGTGAGAAGTGAGCAAGGGTTCAGGGCATTTACCATAAACAACATGCTGCAACGATATTTGATTATAGTGAGAAGCAAAGGGATAGGTCGATACCTCATAGAGATATGCTAAGACATTACCTGGCAGAGTATAAAGTAGGCTTAGATGTATGCAAATAGAGGTTAATTGAATTAGTAGATACCATAAAGAGAAGAAAATTAAATATTATTTATTTACAAGAGATAAATTTAAGCTATGCTATATAGGAAAAAACAATTCCATAAATAGAGTAGAGATTATAGTTGTTGGTGTTTTACAAGACAAAGTTGTTGAGGAAAAATAGATAAGCAATCTGATTATTAGGATGAAAACTATTTTAAATACAAAGATATTTAATGTTATTAGTGCCTATGCACCGCAATCAAGATTAAGTAAAAGTGCAAGAATTTTTTAGAATTTGATGAAAGAAGCAATTCAGCAAATTCCAAATAATAAAAAGCATATATATAGGTCAACGTTTGAATGGACACCTTTGAGATTCCACCACCTAGTTCTTGGATTTATCTTATATCACTTTGAATCATCTTATTCTTTATACATATCCAAAACTAATAGTCTATGCCGACATTCTCTTAGAATTACTTTACAATTTTTACAAATCTTCAGCTCTCTTCATTTCAAAAGAAAATAGTCATTTTTTGTTGGGTGTGTTTTACTCTTAAAAGTTATCCAATGTTTATCTTTCTTTTGAAAATATATGTTTGCTTCTATGAGACTAAAAGCAAAGGAAAAATCTATAATCATTTTGCCTACCGCATTCTTATCTTCAAATCCATATACTTCATGAATTTTCTCAAAATTTTCTACATGTCAAAGAATTATTACTTGAATATAAGAGGAGAGAAACTAGATGATGAATGTTAATTAATTTTGATAGACAATGACTTGTACAATCAAGATGGTTGCCAAGCAAGTGCTTGGAGAGACTAAGAGCAGATGTCATATGCATAAAAAAACTTAGTAGTAGAACGAAGAAGTTCAAAAAATCAATCAAAGATAAACAGAAGTATCATTTAAAGAATGACAAAAAACAAGACGGGTGGATTGAAAAAAATACAAGTTAGGAAAGAAAGAGAAAGAAAGTCATAAGGCAAAGTAAGCAACCTATGGCAACATATATACTAAGTTAGATAAAAAAAGGTGCAAAGTATAGACAGAATCTAGCTAAAAATAGAGAGAGAGAAATAAGAGATTTAAGTCAAGTTAAGCATTGGGATAACATGTTTAATTAAATTATTTAATAATATTTTATATAGAAGAAATTTGTTAGACAAGTGGAGATGAAGATTTTCAAAATTACTCTAATTATAAGGATATTAAACTTTTCACACAATAAAACTCTAAAAGAGGATAATAGAGGGATGTTTGAGAAAAAAAATAAAGTGTATAATCAATTTGGCTTTATGTTAGTAAGGTCAATAATAGAAGTTATTTTCTTCATAAGACAACTTATAAAACGTTTTCGAGAAAATGATTGAAATTTGCATATAGTTTTTATAGATCTAGAGAAAGCTTATGATATAGACCCATTGGGAGGGGTTGCACACTCGATCAAGAGGCCACAAGGTGGTGCGTGAAAGGGAGAGTGAGAGAGAGAGATGCATGAAAGAGAGAGGGAATCCCCTTAGGCATGAATTGCAAAGAGCCAACTCTTCTTCCAGATGAAACACTATAAGAAATCTGTGGATTAGCGACGGACGCTATCCGACGGTAATCCATCATAAATCTGTCGCTAATCCATTTAGCGACTGATTGGCGATGGCTTAGCGATGGATAGATTCGGTCATAATTTCCTGGTCGCTAATTAGCGACAGAACCAATTTGTCGCTACTTCCATCACTAATTCGCGATGAATTAGCGAATGTCATGATCCATCAGTAATCCGTCGCTAAATAAGAACTGATTTGGTTTTGCGACAGATATGTATCCATTGATAATCCGTCGCTAAAATTTCATGATGGATACGTTTTGGTCGCTAAATTAAGTCGCCAATTTAACGACAACTTAGCGACAGATTACATTTTGTCGCAAAACAATGACGGATTAAGTTTTTGAGACAGATTAATATCTGTCACTACATTCACGATGGATATTAGCGACGGATAATACCCGTCGCTAATCCATCGCAAACTTTAAAAAAAAGTAAAATAAAATTATTTGAAATATAAATATCAAGAAAAAATGGGCGACGGGCAGCGATGGCACACGGCGATAAAAGAGGAGTGAGGAAAGAAGGAGGAGGTGGCGGACAGCGGGCGACAGGCGGCGATGGCACACAGCGACGACAGAGGAGTGAGGGAAGAAGGAGGAGGTGACAGGTGATAGGTGGCGGGCGACGGGCGGCGGGAGACGGGCGATGGGTGAGGGATGAAACAGAAAGGGAAAGAAAGGGGCTCACATTAGGGTTTTATGGGGGAAATTAGCAACGGCTTAGCAACAAAAGAATTCTGTCTCAAAATCCATCCCCAATTAGAACAAAGTAGCGACAAAAAAATTTTGTCGTTCATCCGTCGCGAAGTTGCGACGGAGTTTGAGTCGGATTACATTATGTTGCTATGTCGTCGCTAATTAGCGATGGATTTTGAGACAGAATTTTTCTGTCACAAATTCAACAATTAATTCTAATTTTAAGGATGGCTAATTTTCTCTCGCTAATCCATATCAAAATTGCAACAAATTATTTTTGTCATAAATGTTCGTCGCTAATTAATGTTTTTCTTGTAGTGAAAGAAGCATAATCCTACCATAAATGGTAAGCCAAGAAAAATGTAGGGACCTCTCAAAACAATTTAATGATTAGATAAAAAATTGAATCTACAAAGTACAATGCTTAAATAGAAAATAAACTAGAAAGAAGGAAATCAAACACAAAATGATGAAAAGCAACCAACAAAAGAGGGATCCAAGCCAACCGACCATATCCGTAAGAGGGATATTGTCATATTTCTTCCCATTTGCCCCTAAGGTGGTGCCAATCCAAGAAATGGACATGTATGCTCCTGAAAACTTTGATAATGCTTGGAATTTATGTCGCTTATGTTCCTGCATGTCTTCTGTATTGTCTCATCTGCCATTTTATTTGCAGTTGACTGGACTATCTCTTATCATAACCCCAATTGTCTTTTGTACTAGCATGGATCAGCAGATCCATTTAACTAACAGGGATGTCCAAATCTAAACACCTACTCTATTCGGGTCAGAATGCTATCAATCACGCTCTCTTTAAATCAGTTTTGTCCTCATGGCCAGTGATTGGGGATGTCTCCCCGATCTCTGGTCATTCTTGTCTTGCTAGATCAAATATCATTATTGACCCTTCCCTTTGTTTGTAGCGTCAGCTTCTTCCCTTGTATAATCCATCATCTTTAAAACTAAGGGGATAGGTAGTGAGATTTTTGTGTGGGCTTTGTTCCTTCCTTAAATATGTTGCCTCGAGTTTAAGACTTCTTCAGGTGGGAGCGAGTTAGTTCAACAAGAACACCCTCAAAGTGGTTGAGGATCTGCTTCAAGTCATATGAGATGGGTTCTTGGAAAACCCCTTCTAGGGCATGGGGCAGGGAGATCTATTCTCCTTGTTGCATAGTTTTAATCATGAATTTTGATCTCATGATATCTTGGTTGGGCTAGAGTACAGTGATCATAAAGCATATTTTTGTGGGTTTTTTAGAGATTTTAGGAGATCAAAAATATTTAATTTCTGAGACTGGTCAAGACGTTACAGGTTCAATCTGGGATTTGGGTTCTGACAGGTTTTAAAGATTTGACCGAATCTTAATAATCTGAATGAATTTTTAGAATCCATAAAAGGGGTATGAAAGCTCACAGGTACTTTTAGGATTGTATTTTTAGGATTTTTGGTTATAGGGTCTAGCCTAGGTAATTTTTTGAAGCAGTCTGACGAAAATTGGTCAGGATCCTAGTACTTTTTTCGATAGGGTTCGGTAAAAATACGATATCTACAAATCAAAATTTGATTTTCATGATCTATAAATTAAATTTGGTCAATGACATGAGGGCTAGATAGGGTGATTTTTTTAAAATTTTTAAGGTTGTCTAAGTATATAAAGTAGAATTTTAAAAACTGGATTGGTTTGCTGGCTTGTGCCAAATCTTCTTGAAAACAGACATGGTGAAGTCTATCTTTCAAACGTTGGATTGAGGGTATCCGATATCAAATTCTAACAAATAAATAGTCAATTTAGAAGTATGGAATTCATAGAATCTGATATCAAAAGCATAGATGCAGATTCGATCTTCTGAAATCGGAGAAAGACGAACTGAACATTGGTAGCCGCAGTTGGTGAAGGACATCCTTAATGGCGACTGAAAGGAACAGACGAACACATGAAGGGCTTGGTCCCTTGTTGCGGAGTATGATTGGCATCTTTGAGGCCTAGAGAATGACCTACTCTGATACCAAATGATGCAAACCCGCTAGGAGGGGTTGCACACTCCATTCAGAGGCCATGACCGGCTGGGCCAGCAATGGTGTGAAAAGAGGATGGGTGGTGCATGAAAGGGAGAGAGAGGGATGTGTGAGAGGGAGAGGGAATCCCCTTGGGCATGAATCCTAAGAAGCCAACTCTTCTTCCAGATGGAAGAAGCCTAATCCTACCAGGAGTGTTAAGCCAAGAAAGTGTAGAGCATAGTTTGAAAGCTCGTCGGGTCAGCCTAGTGACTTGGTTGACTCAGCCTGGATCTCCCAATCACTGGGTCAAAATGAGTATAAACTCATTTTGTACAAAACTCAGTTGAGGCACTGAGTTGGCCAGACAGAGTCATGGAGGAGTAAGCGGAGTCATGGGTGAGTCAGCCGAATCATGGGCTAGTCATGCATATATACATATATAATATATTTTATATATAATTATATATATTATATAAAATCTAATATAAATATTATGTATATTATATATAAAAATATGGTTATACATATATTAATAAAATTATACATTAAATGTATTATAAAGAATATTATATAATGTATATTATATATAATATATTGATAAAATACTACAGAATATACATAGTATATATATTATATAAAATATAAAGTTAACATAACTCAGGCGAGTCACAGAGTTGACTTGGCGAAGTCACGGGTCACTTAAGGACAAGCCGAATGATGAGTCAACAAGTTTTAAAACCATAGTGTAAGACCTCTCAAAACAATTCAGCGATTAGATAAAAAATGAATCTACAAAGTACAATGCTTAAATAGAAAAGAAATTAAAAAGAAGGAAATGAAACACAAAAAGAGGAAAAGCAACCAACAAAAGAGGGATCCAAGCTGGCTGACACTATCTGTAGGGAAGATATTGTCATATTTCTTCCCATTTTGCCCCTCAAGTGGCACCAATCCAAGAAATAAACATGTATGCCCCTGAAAATTTTGATAATGCTTGTCACTTATGTCACTGTATGTCTTCTGTATTGGCTCATTTGCCATTTTACTTGCAGATGATTGGGCTATCTCTTATCCTAACCCCAATTCTCTTTTACACGTGCATGGATTAGCTGACCCATTTCACTAACAGGGATGTCCAAATCTAAAACCTACTATTTTCAGGTCAGGATGCTATCAATCCTGCCCTCTTTAAAATGGACTTGTCCTCAAGGTAGAGGGTCTCAGTTCTATTTTGATTGTGGTGGATCGTTTCTCAAAGTATGTCACCTTCATCCCAGCTTCGAAGGAGTGCTCTGCAGAGAAGACTGCAGAGTTGTTTGTAAAAAATGTGGTGAAGCACTGGGGCATACCGAAGAGCATTGTGAGTGATCGTGATGCTCGCTTCATGGGCAAGTTCTGGCGTAAAGTATTTTGGCTACTTGGCTCTGATTTATTGTTTTCAACAAGCTTTCATCAGCAACAAGCGGGCAAACAAAGCACATCAACGGGATACTCGAGCAGTACCTTAGGCACTTTGTTAGTGTCAATCAGAAAAATTGGGTAAAGTTCCTCGACGTGGCATAATTTTGTTACAATTTGCAGAAGAGTGAGTCTTCAGGCCACAACCCGTTTGAGATAGTCATGGGGCAGCAGCCACTGACCCCGCATAATCTTGCCGCACAAGAATAGGAAAGGTCATCCTTCGCCTATAAGTTTGTTTGAGACTAGCACGAGCAGAATGAGTTGGCGAAGGCATTCTTACACAAAGTGGCAAAGAGAATGAAGAAGTGGGCTGACAAGCATCGTCGGCCCATTGGGTTCCAAGTTGGGGATCAAGTGTTAGTGAAACTTTATTCTGGTCGCACAGGCATCTTCCGCGAGCGGCATCGCGGACTGATCAGAAAGTATGAAGGATCATTCACCATCACAAAGAAGGTGGGCAAACTTGCGTACAGGCTAGAGTTGCCCCTAAACTTCAAGGTGCACCTGGTGTTCCACGTGTGCAACCTCAAGCAGTTCCATCCAGATGATGAAGATATGGAACGCAGCGTGCCACAACACGCTCCCATCATGCAGAGGGCCCCGACAGCACAATGGGTCGAGAAGCACCTCAATCAGATCCTTCACCACAAGGTCAGCTACTTGGGTGAAGCGAAGAAATACCTAGTGCAGTGGGAGGAAACAGCGAAACCTACATGGGAGCCAGCTTTCCAGATAAACAGCCACTACCCGACTGAAGTCAGAGCTTGCCATGAAGCAGATGGCGCCAAGGACGACGCATGATTTGAAGGGGGGAGCATGTTCCCGTGTGACTTACATTGTAAAGTTGCGTTTAGAGTTTGTTTTGCTTTTGTTGAATGATGTAAGATGCCCAGCTCAGGTGATTCAATACCCCAAAGGGGCAACCCGTATACTTGAACTGTAATCGCATGTGGGCAAAATTGTGAATGAATCAAATGCGTTGAGGTTTCTTTTGTTCATCCTCATTGTGATTGCTTCTTGTGATTGCAATTCTTCTCCCTCTATTCTCTCTTGCACTCTGATTACAAGCCTTCGCGATTGTCAAGCGAGCAACATGTAGGCTTGCGGCGGTGAGGAAGGATCGCCACGCCGCGCTGGCCTATTGAAGAAAATGGGCCCATTACAGAAATGGTCTCTCCCATAAGTCAGCACCCATTTCTCCTTGTCTTTATATAACTTCCACTCATTGTCAAACATATTGTAATTGTCCATAAAAAGTTTTCATTTATGTAAGAAATCATATTTATCCTCGCAGTCAAGTATACATTGATCTTAAACCCACTCTTGATGTTATATATAATGAACAAATAAAGTAAAATATTTTCAAATAGTGCATACCAATGTCCGCACTTTTGGAGGGATGACAACCAATTTTCCTATAACTGTTGGGTTACATCAAGGATTTGCATTAATCCCTTTCCTATTTGTTATAGTGATGGATGAGCTTACGAGATTAATTCAAGAAAATGTGTCGTGGTGTATGTTGTTTGCTGATGATATTGTTTTGATTGATGAGTCTAGAGCTGGGGTTAATGCTAAGTTAGAATTATAGAGACAGACATTGGAAGCAAGAGGTTTTAAGTTGAGTAAGAGTAAGACAGAATATATGGAATGTCGGTTTAGTATGCAACGAAGTAGTGATGGGAGTGTAGTGAAGCTTGGTGAGCAAGAAATACCGGTGGATGACTGTTTCAAATATTTGGGATCTATCATTCGAAAGTATGAAGAAATTGATGGAGATGTAAATCATAGGATAAAGGTTGGGTGGATGAAATGGAAAAGTGCAACTGGAGTGTTGTGCGATCGTAGAATGTCATTGCGGTTGAAGGGAAAGTTTAATAGGACGATAATTAGGCTCGCTTTACTATATGGTATGGAATGTTGGGCTGCCAAGAGGCATCATATTCAAAAAATGAGTGTAGCTGAGATGCGTATGCTTAGATGGATGTGTGTGTTAGAATACAGCATTGCATATGCGTATGGATCTGGATCCAGATCCATACGCATATTATATATATACACATGTTAAATAGGTTTTCATTAATGGCATTATTATAATATGCATATGTTTTCAATTTATAATGCTTAGGGTTTTGGAGGTCGAGCATTGTAGTGTCGCCCCAGCCTTTTGTGAATTGCTCTCTCTCTCTCTCTCTCTCTCTCTCTCTCTCTCTCTCTCTCTCTCTCTCTCTCTCTCTCTCCCTCTTATCTCCCGTGAACAAGTCTTATATGGTATCAGAGCCATCTTCATCGTGAGCAGCAACTTCCCTGCGTGATCATCTTCAGATCGTGAGCAGCAACTCCCCTGCGTGATCATATTCAGATCGTGAAAACTTTTCTTCCAGCGTGAACAGCAAACCCAGATCCACGTGATCATCTTCCAGCGTGAACAGCAACCCAGATCCAGTTCTTCCAGCGTGAACAGTTTTCTGAAGCGTGATTCTTCAGCGTCAACAAGTCTTCAGCGTGATTCTTCAGCGTGGACTGTGATTCTTGTTTTCTGTTTGATTCTTGTTCTCTGAAATCTGAAGCCTCATCTTCATTCTGAAAGGTGGAACCTTTTCCTTCTCTTTTCTTTCAGCGTGCTCATCTCTATTCTGCATCTCTATTGGTTTTGAGACCTGTATTCTTATATATGTTGATGACATTGGGAGCTCAGATAGTCATGTGCAAGACGTGAAACAGTTTTTAATGAAAACTTTCAAGATGAAAGATTTAGGGAAGTTGCGGTACTTTCTTGGTGTTGAAGTTGATAGACAACAAGACACATTGACTCTCATGCAACAAAAATACACTCTTGATCTTCTGGAAAGAGCCGGGATGACAAATTGCAAACCAGTCAGCACTCCTAGTGTATTACATCAAAGGCTGAGCTCTGAAGATGGTCATCTTTGTGTCAATCCTACAACATATAGAAGTCTCGTGGGGATGTTACAGTACTTGACCTTTACCAGACCTGATATAGTTTATGCTGTCAATCAGGTATCCCAGTTTATGCATGCTCCAACGGAGGGTCATATGGAAGCTGTGAAGCGCATTCTACGCTATTTAAAAGGAACTATAGGAGACGGACTTGTTTATCGCAAGAACGATAATCTGCATAGAGAACATGCACTCATCACTTATACAGACGCAGATTGGGCAGGGGATCCAGATGAGAGACGATCTGTCTCTGGATACTGTGTTTATATTGGGAACAATTTAGTGTCCTGGAGCAGCAAAAAACAAAAAGCAGTGGCACGATCGAGTACAGAGGCTGAATACAGATCGATGGCTGCAGGCACGGCAGAGGTCACATGGATTAGACACTTATTGAGTGATCTTGGGGAGACAATTATTCAATCATTTCTTTTCTGTGACAATCAAAGCGCAATAAATATTGCATGTAATCCTATCCAGCATAGCAGAACGAAGCACATTGAGATTGATCAACATTTCATACGGCAGAAAGTCGAGATGAAGGAGATAGAACTACGTCATGTTCGAACAGAAGATCAAGTGGCAGACCTATTTACCAAGGGACTAACAGGACGTCAATTTTGGCTATTGAAGAGCAAGTTGTACATGCTCCAAAATCACGTACAACTTGAGGGAGGGTGTTAGAATACAGCATTGCATATGCGTATGGATCTGGATCCAGATCCATACGCATATTATATATGTACACATGTTAAATAGGTTTTCATTAATGGCATTATTGTAATATGCATATGTTTTCAATTTATAATGCTTAGGGTTTTGGAGGTCGAGCATTGTAGTGCCGCCCCAGCCTTTTGTGAATTGCTCTCTCTCTCTCTCTCTCTCTCTCTCTCTCTCTCTCTCTCTCTCTCTCTCTCCCGTGAACAAGTTTGATAGTGTGGAAATACAATAAAAGATAAGATTCGAAACGAGGAGATACGTAAAAAGGTAGGCATTGTATCCATTGAAAATAAGATGAGAGAGAATCATTTACGGTGGTTTGGACATATTCGGTGAAGGCCTAATGATGCTCCAATTAGAAGGATGGAGAAATGGGAAAATATATTAGTTAAAAGAGGTTGGGGTAGGCATAAGAAGACTTGGATGGAGATGATAGGAAAGGATATGAATGCTTTGAACCTCATCGAGGACATGGCATTGGATAGAAATGATTGGAGGAGAAGGATTCATGTGGAAGACCTAAAATGATTTTCTTTTTTGGTTCATATCGCCGACCCCAATTGTTTTGGGATGAAGGCATAGTTGTTGTCTTTGTTGTGAGTGCGTACTAGGCCAAACATTGGCTAGAGCAGATGCTACCTTATCTTCATCTGTTAGTACTATTGGTTGTCTTCATTTCATGGTCATTTCAAACGACTGAAACAACCATTCGAAAGATTTGGTCATTTGATCATATAACAGAGCATAAAAAATAACACTTTGTATGTAATTATTAATTCCAATAAATGATGCAAAAGGCCAACCAAAATCATTTCTCTTCAGTGTTGTATCAAAATAAACATCATTGTAACTTTCATAATCTTTCCTTGACCTTGTATCCATCCAAAAGATATTGATGATCAGATCATCTGTGTCGAGTATAACTGCATTGAAAAATGATGGGTCATTAGATGATTTTCTTTGCAAGTATTCCATTATAGCACCTGCCTCACCAAGTTTCAAGTTCATCTAACATTTTCTTTTTAGGTGGCTTCCGTAATATGAAGGCAGGTAAAGCACTTGTTTACGGTCTCCAACCATCTTCCTAAGCAAATTATGTCTTTTTTGGTTTTAGTCCAGCACTGTTTGCCAAATCTCAGCATGTCCTGGAGGCACCTTTCTATGTAATCTTGACATGATAACCGTATTTTCATCAACGAGATGGTGGTTATTCCCTTCCACAAACCGGTACACCTATAACTTTCCATTTTCAGCTCTCCTCTCATCCATTCCGACCAGACAATTACATTCCTAACAGCTTTACCTTTGCTTTTCTGTCTTTCTTTCTTCCTGGGCAGCCCCTGCTTAGAACAAACAAATCATTTAGTTGTTGTCATACCTTTGAAATTATTATCTCAATAATACTTTCTAACATTGAACCCCTTAAAAAATTCATGTGCTTCAACATCATTATTGAACAGTATCCCAACTTTTGAGATAAAACAACTTGCCTCTACATCTGTCTCAGTATCATTGGGAGTGGAGTTGGTTGTTTCTGCATCTCTCTCTGTCTGATTTGGAGTGGAATTGCTCTCACATACATTTATTTCAAAGTCAGTTAAAGTGCAGTTGCTTCCCTCTGCATAGGTGTCAGTCAAGTTTGGAATGAAACTGAAACTGCCTTCCTCTGAGTTTCTCTCCATTATTTGGGACAGTGTTGCTTCCATCTGCAATTGTCTCAATCCTATTTACAATAAAATTGTATTTGTTTTTCTTTGTATATGCATCGTTGTCAATAAAACTGTAATTGTTTTCCCTTGCATCGTTGTCATTTTTATTGGAACAGAACTTCTGGATTTGTCTCTCTCACTTGGAATGAAAGTGTTGCCCCTTTGTATCACTCGAAAGAGAAATGCATTCCTTTGTATTTGTCTGAGTCTCATTGTCATTCGTTATACCCATATTTTGTTGTTGTAGTAAAGTCAACAACGTGAATGAAATTGTACACAAAATAATGGCATTATATAAAGTTTACCAAAGTTTCAATGCCAACATGTACAACAGAAATGGCTAGCAACAAGCGACTCCCTATGGATGGTAAACCATCGAAAGAAGAATCATATTTTGGCTTGCTCATCAAAGAGTCGAAATCCACCATCTCTTATAAAAATGTTCCAAATGCAAAGACAAAACCTTGTCAAAATATAAAGAGACATCCATGAGCCAGTATGTTGGCCTTTCCACATGAAAACTTCCATATAGACTAAAACTTATACATATGCACGAATAACGTGCATAAGCCTAAGCAGAAAAGAGCAAAAGAACACGGATTCATGGAGTTCATAACTTTTCACAAGAAAACAAAAACCTTTGTACATGTAGACGACACCCTTTTTTCTCCTTTTTATACAAATTAAGAATTGAAGGTGGCCAAAATTACTTCGGTGGCACCACAAGAGTGTAGATAAGAAGCAGAGAAACTATAATGATGGCTCCTACAAGAGTGAATTTTGGGCTAGTCCACAACATTAGATTTGTTTTCTCTGTCCTCTTGATTGAATCAGATTCCTCAGAAAGTGGGTACTCAGAACGCCTGGGATTCCAAGTTACATATTTGTCTGGTGTGAATTGTGAGAACATGCTCTTCTTCTTTCCTCTTTTTCTGAATGCAGCCCAAGCCTTGTCCCAGTCAGTTGATGGTTTATCACCTACAGCCCAGGATGATGCTTTTAAGCAGTCAGTCATGAATAGCATGAGTCAAAACATGATCCCAATTTCTTGCCGCTTTTATTTTTGGCTTTTCATTGGACTGATATGAGAAATAAAAATTGTTTGGTTGACATGAAAGGCTGATAAAGTACCAGTACAAACTGCTGCCCCTAATGCTTATGGATGGCATTCAATTGCCAAACTCATGTATTATAGCAGTGAAGCTTAGTGTGAAATTTCTTTGCAGTTGCAGTGTGCAGTTCACTCATGTAGCATGCCTTTAAAATTTAAATGCTCAATTACCACAGCAAAACCACAGGATCTTGTGATGTACATGTAATAAGTTCAGCCCAAATTCATTTATAGTTGAATTACAATCTGATTGGCTTATCTAAAGAGTGTTCTTCTAGAAGCTATAACTCAATTTGGGTTTGAATTAGGTCTGCAATTCTACATTGTGTTGGGGTACATAGCTCAATGCAAGGGAATGCAGCCTTCTATATCCAAGATTTGAATGATCAACTGTGCTAACGAGGTGGCAAAGAGATGGAAAAAATCTCTGTTGCCAGTAAACTCACTGGCAGCTTGATCTAATCCAAAGGATGGTTGTCAACATGAGGCATTGGAACAGCTGCGTGAATGGTGGGTTTCACATACTTCAAGCAGGTAGTTCTAAATCTTTTAATGTTTTACCGTATGAGGTTCAAATATATGGCCTAATCCCCTTTTCTTTTCGACAGGCAAGCTGGGAGATGACCCACATCAGCTTCGAACCCGAGACCTGGCCATGAATTTGTTAGAAAATCAACATCCAGCTATCTCATCCAATCCATAAGACCTAGTCCCTTGCATTAGTAAGTACAGTCACCATGAGTAGCATCAGTAGCTACCTGGAAAAGGCTGACTTTTGTAGAGCAAATGCACAGGCATTTCAGTTTTGACATGGACTCAACCTCAATAATGTACTTACCAATGTTGTGAAAAGTGTTGAGACTTAGCGTAGCGCACTGTAACAAATATCGGGAGATTTATGAAAAACTCCGGATAAATTGCCTGAAAGTTTAAAACTCGTGAGATTTTCAAAATATCGCGAGATTTATGAAAAAACATAAATACCGTGATTTAAACACGATATTTACATTTTAAACGGCTATTTATCATGAAAAATCGTGTATTTTTATTTTTAAATAATTTTTATTAATATTTTCTTATAAAAATATTTTTTATATTTGTTTTTTTATTACCGAGATTTTGCCAAAAATGCAAGATTTCTAAAAAAAAATTAATTTCTCACAAGTTTTTTACAAACGAGATTTTGCCAAAAAAAAAACGTTTGTCACAATGGCGTAGCGCTCCACCAAAAACTAAAGTGAGGCGTAAAGTGTAAGCTTCATATTTTTTTAACTTAAAAAATATTTAAAAATATCTACAAATACAAACAAATAAAATAAATATTTTATTGATGAAGCAACAACCAATAAGAAATAAAAAATGTCAAATAAATACTAAAAAAATATGAGATTAACATGTAAAAGTAACATTAATGCAACAACTTGATCTATATAAGTATTTAAGAAATTAAATGTGAGCATTTAATAAAAAATTAAGTAACAAAATAACTAACAATCTAATTTTTCAACATCACGTCATCATCAAAAAATGCATATTAGCATTAACTATATATATATATATATATATATATATATATATT
Source organism: Nuphar pumila (assembly GCF_984573655.1). NCBI lineage: Eukaryota > Viridiplantae > Streptophyta > Magnoliopsida > Nymphaeales > Nymphaeaceae > Nuphar > Nuphar pumila. The sequence continues at coordinate 20,443,557 of NC_143252.1, read as the reverse complement.
CAATTACAAAAGCATAGTAACACACAAACATGCTTTTGGGCTTTTTTAAAAAAAATCACATAAACAAATAAAATTCAGAAAGTAATAATTATGCATATATCAATAAAATTAATCAACAAAATTAATATGATTTCTGGCTTTTAGAAAAAAAATTAATCGACAAAATTAACCATGCATGCTTTCAGAAGTTTATGAAAAAATTCACAAAAACAAATAAAATTCAAAAACTAATAACTCTACATATATCAATAAAATTAATCAACAAAACTAACAAGCTTTTGGGCTTTTATAGAAAAAATTAATCGACAAAATTAACTACGCATGCTTTCACATGAAAAATAAAAATCTAATTAATAAAAATTTTAAAAAATAAAAAACATACAAATAATATTCAAAAGAAAAGGGAGGAGGCAAGTAGAAGGGAAGAAGAACAGGAGACAAGAAAAAGAAGAAGAAAAGGTGAGAAGAATAAAGGACAAGAGGAAGAAACATTGAGGGAAGAAGAGGCAAAGGAAGAATGAGAAGAGAAAATACATAAGGGGAGAAAGAAGGAAGGAGAGGAAGAAGACGGAGGAGGTGAGCCAAAGGGAGGAAGAACACAGGCGAAAAAGAAGAAGACTAGGCAAGAAGAACATGGAAGAAGAGGAAGAAGAAAGAGAAGGGAAAATACATTGGGGGAGAGAACAAAGAAGAGGGAGGAGGCGAGAGGAAGGAAGAAACAACGGGGAAGAAGAAAAAGAAGAACATGGGAGAAGAGGAAGAAATAGTAGGGAAAGAAGAGGCGGAGGAAGAAGGATAAGAGAAAAATGAAGAGCGAGAGAAAGAAGAAAAGGGAGGGAGAAGATGAGGCAGTACCTATAGGTCTTCTTCTTTTTCTTTTACTTCTTCTTCTTCTTCTTCTTAGAGAGGAGACACGATAGAAAGGGAGAGGTGAGAGAGGAGAAAGAGTAAGATGGAGAGAGTGAGAGAGAAAAGAGAGAGGGAGAGGCGAGAGAGAAGAGGGAGATGAAAAGAGAGAGAGAGAGAGAGACAAGAGGTGAGAGAGAGTGAGAATCAAGAGTTCCAGCTTTTCCCCGAGTATTATTGCATCGAAGCACCAAAATTGATATGTATCCTGGCCTGTGAAATCCTCTGTTCTCAATGGAAATCTTAAATCAACAAGTGGTGAAAAGTTGTGAACTGTGAAATTGTGGAACCAAAAGCTACACACCATAGCATCCTCTCAAGCACTTAGAACAACTGTGCAACATATGAAAATTAAACAAGTTACCAAACTCTGGGGATCACAAATATCCATGAACCTGGTTGTGTTTTTATCCTCTTCTTTAAAAATGTGAATCTACTGGATAGTAAAAAATAACACATGCATGATTAATGTAATGATGCATTAAAGTACTCCCACATAAGCCACTAGTCTGCAATTTTCACACCATGTGGTTGTGCTTTGCATAATTTTCTAGTCGATGCAAAGATCAATAAGCACTCAAACCAAATGAAGGATTTTATCCACATTATTTTTTACAAAATTTACCAAACTCGCAAGACCCGAGGCGATTTTGACAATTCACCATGCATCCAATTGCTCAATGGGTTTGAGTAGGTCGATCCAACTCACTTGCCTAAACCGAAAAGGCATGGTTACTGCATATTAGATGAGTTGGAAAGTAGCAAAACTTCAGCTATAATGAGCGCTGAACCAAGCCTAAGTCTTCAAAACTCTATTTAAACTTCTTGGGGGCGAGTGGGTAAGCCCACAGAATTTTTTTTCTTGTCAGGACAGTGATGGTAAGTACTGCAGGCACAGACAGCGCAGCTAGGTCTATGATCCTGGGGTGGTTTCCACATAAATGTAAAAAAAAAAAATCTCTAAAATTCTGCCCAGTTATATAAGATTCAGACCAACCAACAACTGAATCTGCTCTCTCTCTCTCTCTCTCTCTCTCTCTCTCTCTCTCTCTCTCTCACACACACACACACACACAGCTCACCCATTTCATTGGAGTCACCAGTATCGTTCTTGGAAGACCGAGCCCTGAGATGAAAAGAAGAAAACGGTGACGGTGAAGAAGAAGATGTTGGAAGCTTTGGGCAGCAGCATCTTTTGTGTAGTGAAAATCTAAAGGGACGAAGTAGCAGGTTCATTTTCCCTCCTCCAATCCAAGCCAAGGATGGCAGCAGGCCACTGCCCTTTTCCTCATTGCCCTTCTATTCCTGTCCCCACACACACAAAGACACCACCACACACCTGTCCATGCAGTCCACATCATCCACCAGCCCAATGTATGTAATACAAGTCAGCTGGATATGCAGTTGGTTGTGTGGGTAAGCCTTTGGTTCATATGGACTCCTTTTGATTGGCAGGCGTAGAGTCGCCCCGGATCTCATGTGTGGGGGGATGGATGAGGTGGGCCCCATTAACCCAACTCCACCATCGATTTCAAAATATTATGGCAACGATGATCAGTGCACCGCTAAAATATATGCAAGTAGCAATGGTGAGCCATTCCAATTTCGGCTTATCTTTGGTTTGGTACCCTTTAAGGGAGTAGAGAGTAGCTGCCTACATCCGTGCCTACCTTTGCTTATGGGGTTTTGAATGCTTTTTTCCCATGTTTTTCTAAAATCTGAATGTTCAGATGTGTTTTACGTGTTTGATTTTATAGGATGGACTCTTACATCATTCGATTTCAACAAGCAAGTAAATTTTTATAACGTTTGAAAATCAACGGTAATATCAAAAATATTTCAGGCTTAAAATATCAAATTTTTCAAAAAACACGATCCAAGTATAGTTTCCTAACAAATCGATGATGATGAATGCATCTAAGTTGTCATATTTGGGAAAAATAACTCATAACCCCACACCCCTGCTAAAAAACTCTCTAATGCAAATCATAGTTACAAGTATTTTTCTTTTGGTCCACCGAACATCATAAGTGTGTTTGCCACGATACTTTCTCTAATAAAAAAATGATCATACTATTAGGCTAATTTGATACATTTTTCTAAAAACCTTACCATTTTTATATTTTTTTCATGTTTAAAATCATAAATATTTAAATTTAAAAAAACATTTTTACCCAAACTTCCTCTATATATATATATATATATATATATATATATATATATATATAAACTTCTTTCTGAATATGTAATTGTTTTTTGCAAAACGATCTATGTTCTCGTAACTATCTCTTTATTTAAATATCAAAAACTTGTGTTTTTATAGTTGAAAAGTTCAGACACAAGCCTATAACTTTCATATTTTTAGTGAGAACTGGGTTCTCATTTTTTAGTTCCAAAACTAGAATAGAAACAATATATTTTTCATACTTGAACAATCAAATAATTCTATCTTTCAAATGACGTTTTGATCTAAAAATAAAATATTTAAAAAAAAATAAAAAAAAACTAGACAAAATACCTTTCCAACGACACCTGATTCACTAAAAAACAATAAAAGGCTGCTAAGATACGTCTGGCAGCATTCCTAAAATAAGAGTGGTTGCACTATTTTCTAACCGCCTGCACCAAAGATTCAAAAAAACAAAAGAAAAAATAATGAAACAGATTAGGATGTTAGTTTTTCACTGCTACAAAAATCACCTTGATCCAATGAGTTGTTGAGGAGAAACGTCATCAGCTAAGAATGAGGAAGTCCACATAAAATATAAGTAGACTTGTAAAATTTTGCATAAAATATAGGCATACTTGATTAAGTTCACATAAAATATATGCAAACTTTAGAAAGTCCGCATAAAATATATGTGTATTTCTCATTTTGTTTGAGTTTGACAGGATGTTTGAAAATATTATTATGCAAACTTCATGAAGTCCGCAAAAAAAACTTACCTCATTTTAAGTGGGAGTATGTAACACCCGCAAACAAAGTAACATTTTGTGCATCATGAGTTTCGCACATGCAAATGGTAAAAGGGACATTCTAAAGTAGACTATTTATGATTTTGGACATGAAGAGAATATCAAAAATTGTAGGGCATTTGGAAAAAACCTATCAAATCATACTCATAAGGTATTCTCTAATTGCTTTGGCATGAAAAATGGCTTCTTTTATTTAGAAGCTTTGGTCCATTGTATGTCACCTAAGTCATGGGGACGCCATTTTTTACTGTCTATGGATATGACATGACAGTACAACATATTCAATGACTCATAGGAGCACTATTTTATTATTGTTTAACAAAAATTATCGAAAAGATTTTTATCAATTAAATAATAAAAATTGTTTCAATGAGCCCTATTTTATTTAAAAATTTGTATATTCACATCAAAAACTCTTATCGCATGACGAATCCTCTGTATCTTTGTGACATAGTACGTGCCCTATATTCAGATCCTTCTAAAAATGGTTTCTACCTCAAAATCTCTTAGTTTAATGCACGTTTCCAAAAGAAAATTTTGTCAACAGTTGAGCAGGAGTCCCATAATGATTTTGCTTTTCTATTCACTCCTAGTCCTATGTGTTGTAAAAAATGGAAAACTTATATTTACCAGATGATAAATAGAACAGAAAAATATGTCTAAACCTATTGGTTCACGCAAGAATAACCATATTAGTTCATGTGAGAATCCATGGCTCAAATACCAAAAGAAGCTATTCATGCTCAAACTGAGTTTAGAAAAGACTATTGTGGGTTAGAGAGAGAAAAGGAAAAAGACTCGCTCTTATCATTGGGAAAATATTTGCTACTAACGAAGATAAGGAACTAATGAGCTAGAAATCATAGGTGGAAGTTATATATACTTAATCTAACTACATAGATGTATTCAACATGGTTCCCCTGTTAGGGATCAAGCCTTGGGTCGTACTTTTTTTTTATGTAAAAAAACACTATATTTTTAGTTATGAAATTTTGGCGTATTGAGAGACATTTATTTTTTAACCCCTTTAAAAACCTAATTACTTGTCATAATCAGTGATGTGAAACAAGCTTTATAATAAACAAACCAGGTAGATCACATCTGTAAGAAAAAAGTGATTTCTAGTCATTAATTTTTTACCTCATTAGTAGTCATTATTTACCCCTCATCATGTATTAGAAAAACAACGGTTGCCGCTTTCTAAAAACTTTGTGACCGGGGTAGTTTTCCTTGGAGCATAAAGCTAAGGGTATCTCATGGAGAAATCCAGCTCCTTTGGAAGGCTGTTTCCTTTCTTCCTGAGAAGCTTCTGCAAACTAAGCTGCAAATAATAAACAAATTCGAATTAATCAACAATAAATAAGATGGAAAAGATATTCTGTAGGGCCACTTGAAATTTCTCAGGTTGATAGGGTTACAAAGCTACATAAAGCAATATTCGTAATATATCAATTTTGAAATAGTCTTGAGGATTTACATTTGTAACCATATACAAAAGAAAAAATAATAATCTTCTGCAGATATACAAAAGTGCAACTGGAGTGTTGTGCGATCGTAGAATGCCATTGCGGTTGAAGGGAAAGTTTTATTGTAACGTCCCAAATTTAACACAAAATTTGTAATCATTTTTTTTTTTTGAAACACATAATAGATTTGGGCTCGCTACAAACAAATAACTGAACAAACCATCTTATTGGAAATTCAAGTTCATAATTTAAGAATCAGTAGAATAAGTCTCAAAATATAACAAAACAACCCAAAACCAAATCCCTAGAGCAACACACTCGTCGAGCCTTGTCCAACGCCACGCCATCAATCAGAACATGTAACATTTTCAACGGAGAGGTTAGCCTCTCAAAGTACAACAGTAAAGATCATAGCATATGAAAACATGGCATTAGAAAATCATTTGTATGTATAGAAATATGTTCCATAGCAAACTTATATACATATTATTTTGTTCCATGTTGTCCCTGGACCATAAAAGTCGGTGTTGACCCGTAGTCAAAACCCATGCCATCAATTCCAATTGTCACATACAGAGGACTGCGGTACCCACAGCCGTTGCTCCCACTAGGGTGATACATTGATCGGGAGGTCCCACAGTGAGCCTTTCATATTGAGCTCAGTCAGTAGGGCTAGTCATCGGGCTTTCCCGTGTAACTACCCAGGTCTCCCTAGGACAACCGGGCTGAGTGGACCGAGGAGACGCCTTCCTCTCCAAACAATATAACAGAAATCCCGGAGCCTGGTACCACCTACCCTCTCCGTAGGCAAACAGAAGTCCTGACTTATTATACTCCCTCAGGAGGAGTTCCACTTCCCCATTTAGGGTACACGACATATGTACAACTTGGTCCAAGGTACAAGGGTTGAGGTGTTTTTACAAACATGATAAATTTAAACTAGAGAAAAAAAAACCATAGAACACTAAAAAAATAATATCTTCCATGTACATTATCCAAATGCCCTTTATAAATTGTCGTTGGGGTTTTGGATGCAAATACCGTACTTTTATATCAGAACCAAAAGGACTCTATTTCAAACATATAAAACTTTTACCAGAATTTATGAAACAAATGAGTTTGGTCATTTTAACATAATCTGTCTAAAATGGGTATCTCTTGATAAACTTCTGAAAAGACTAATTTTGCTGAAAAATTAGGACTCAGACCCATTCAACATCATTCAGGGACCAGTTAACGAACCTCTCAATGATTCCAAAATGCCAAGACATGCCTAAAAATTTCATGGGATCGTTGAGATTTGCACGTCAATAGTTGACCCAAGTTATTTTATTTTATATATATATATATATTTTTATACAGTCTGATAGAAACCTGTAGGTCATTGAAACCATGTATGACTAGAACCTGGCCTGTAAATCATGTTATCAATGCCCTATTATGCTCAGCCATTTACCATCATATACTATCAATACAATAACAAGCTATTCAAAAAGAAGTAATACGAGGTACTTGCATTCACTAAAGAAATAATAATATTTATAACTCACAGTTATATGAGTAATCTATATCCATCAAGAATAAACATCTAAAACATGGTTTCAACCATGCCCTCACGCTGAATTCTCCAACCACTTGCCCCATCTAAATGCCATGCTAAAGTACACGCATGAAGTCACATAATATAAAGTCACATAGTGTAAATTAACATACACCTAACGTACAATATAAATCTGATGCTTACCCCTTTTTTTTTTTCACCAAGCCCTCTTGAAATACATACTAACGTCTGGTCCCATATCCATTAATGTGTAGAGTTCACCTAATATAAATTAACATATACCCAATGTCCATTACAAATCTGATGCTTACTTCTTCTTTTTTTCACCCAGCCCTCTTGAAATACATACTAACGTCTGGTCCCATACCCATTAATGTGTAGAGTTCACCTAATATAAATTAACATATACCCAATGTCCATTACAAATCTGATGCTTACTTTTTTTTTTTCACCCAGCCCTCTTGAAATACATACTAACGTCTGGTCCCATATCCATTAATGTGTAGAGTTCACCTAATATAAATTACCATATACCCAATGTCCATTACAAATCTGATGCTTACTTCTTCTTTTTTTCACCCAGCCCTCTTGAAATACATACTAACGTCTGGTCCCATATCCATTAATGTGTAGAGTTCACCTAATATAAATTAACATATACCCAATGTCCATTATAAATCGGATGCTTACCTCTTGTTTTATATGCTGATGAACACCTGTACAAACACAGACTCATGTATACCAAATCTCTAAGCCCTCTTGAAACACATACTAACGTCTGGTCCCATGTCCATTAACGTGTAGAGTCTTGATATTTTTTTTTTCTTTTAAATCTTTTGGAAATCCAAATGCAGTAAATACAGTTTTAAATTTCCTTAAAAACCTATAGTTCATATGCATGCTGCACATAATCATAAGCTAAACTCTGAACCACCGTACCTTTTTTTTTTTCAAATCGCTCCGGTAATTCGCTCTCTTGTGCAAGAAGGTTGTGATCAACACGCTCCGTTGCTCAAGCTCCTCTATCAATCTCCAGTTCTCTTTCCCCCTCACTCTTTTTTTTTAAAATCTTGTTTGAGGATGCAGTCCACGTCTCCTTCTCTCTTTTACAACAAAACAAATCCCTTTTTTTTTGTTTCAATGTTACCTCCTTTTCACCACTATCTCTTTCTTCCTTTATGGTCACCTTTCCTTTACGTTGTTAATTTTATGAGTCAACCCAATCTTCCAGCCACCTCCTTTCCTTATGCTAGCCATCTAATAAATTCTTTTTACTAACATTCCTTGCTACAGTAGCTCTCTTTCTAAATAAAGTTTCCAAAACGTGTGCTACTTATCTCCTTAAAATCCAACCTTCTATCTTCACCTACTTAAATTAGGGGTCATTAAATCACTAACCAAATCCACCTTTTAATTAATTGTTTTTAATAACTTAAGACAAAGAAGGAAAGGGATTTTACTATTCCAATCATGCTGGCCAGAATCGTTATTTTATATCTATGCCTTATACTCATAAACCTTAAAGGCGATTTTACCCATCAATGGTCGATCCATGTAAAAATATACATGTACAGAAAAATATGAGAACTTAACCTTAACATTTAAATTCAAAATAAATAAAAAAAAAACAAAAACAACAACAACGAACACTGGGTTTTTACATCCTACCCCCCTAAAAAAAAAATTCGTCCTCGAAATTAGTCACATACCTCATCCTTCAAACAGTTGGGGATATTTTTTCTTCATTGCCTCCTCTGGCGCCCAAGTACACTCAGTCAATCGATGATGATGCCACTCCACCTTAACCAAAGGTACCACCCTTGTGCGCAATACTTGCTCCTTTCTATCTACTATTCGTATTGGTTTTTCATCTATAGATAAGTTCTCCTGGAGTTCCAATTGACCATGTTCGATAATGTGAGAAGGGTCCGGTACATACTTCTTAAGCATGGACACATGAAACACGTTATGTACATGCGAAAATTGTGGTGGTAATGCAATCCGATAGGCTACTTCACCAATCCTTTCTAAAATCTCAAACAGCCCGATAAACCTTGGGCTTAACTTCCCTTTCTTCCCGAATCTGAATATACTTTTTGTTGGAGAGACCTTTACAAATACATGATCTCCAACACTAAAGCTGAGCTCTCTTCGCCTTTGATCTGCATAACTCTTTTGTCGGCTCTGTGCTGCAAGTAACCTTTTCCTTACCAACTGCACTTGGTCTGTATAGTGTTGTAATACCAAGGGGTTTTCTATTTTACTGTCGCCCAATTCTGTCCAACAAGCAGGTGACCTACAAGGTCTGCCATACAGAGCTTCGAAAGGTGACATTCCTATGCTAGCATGATAATTGTTGTTATATGCAAATTCTGCCAATTTAATGTGCTTATCCCAGTCTCCTTTTCCCTCAAGAGCGCATGCTCTCAACATATCTTCCAGAGTTTGAATGGTTCTTTCAGATTGTCCATCTGTTTGTGGGTGAAATGCAGTGCTCAATTTCAATTTTGTGCCCAAAGCCCTTTGCAACTGCTCCCAAAACCGTGAAGTAAACCTCG